>NC_083347.1:4321064-4621064 GCF_019175385.1 Lycium barbarum
AACTTACTCTTTTCGACTTTTTGAATCAAATTCTTTATTTGATTTTATTCAATTTTTTTTTAATTCCACTATTCTTGAACAACTTGGAGCCGGGCCTTCTTTTCGCACTATTACAGATATGAAAATAATGGTAAAAATTGGATTCAATTGTCAACTGCCCCTATCTGAAATAGGATTGACTACTGATTCCGAAGGAACTGGAGTTACATCCCAAACAAATTTACTTGTACGCACTAAGCCACTGACACAATAAGGAACGAGACCTTCTGTTAGCAGTTCTCTCCACAACATGATTCACTACTCTTAGTGACACTCCTACTAACAGGAAAATCAATTATCTGTCTCTATGCAGAAGATTTTAGCATCTCGTTTCAATAGGAAGAAATGTAGTAGCTAACTAAAAAAAAGATGTTGAGTTAACAATCAAAGAAATATATATCAACTCTAATAGAGATGTCAGTCAATGTCATTTCTACAAACAACAAATATGATGTTAAAATCTTGTGCATTATTTAAGAAAAGAAACACACACCCCTTCAGATAATTTTCACTCCTCGTATAATCTGGTACAATTTCAATTTAGTGAATGTGTTTGTTGTCAAATATTTCCTTCAACATACCAAAATGGTCGTTTCTACACCATTTGTACTTCATATCAAATGAATGTTAGTTTAACAAATAATAAAATGGAAAAAAAAATACACCTTAATTTCCTAATTCAAACATCCCAAAAATGTTTAATTACATCCATTTAGAAAATTTTAAAAGTACAAACAGATGAAACTTAGAGTGTAACAAACTACAATAAAAACAATCACTAAGCAAAGCTGAAAATTTTAAATTTAGAATGTAAAACATAAAGAAGGAAATTCTAAAACCTTGAGATAATAGGCTCTGCATATCTCTTCTGGAGATGCTACAGAAGCAACACCATGAACATCATAGTACTCAGATTCTTCCATTATTTGCTTTTACCCTGTTATTTCCAAAATGCTAAATAAGAAACTTCTCTTTTACATCTTCTAAAATTTAGAGGCCAAAACAGATACTACACAGAACAACATTCTCTTCTTCTCATTATGCACTCTAGCAGGGAAGCAGTGGAAGCACCATTAATTCTTTTATTCTCTTTCTTTCCCTAGTTTTGTTTGGCTAAAAGCTCTTAAGCACTCTGGAAATGAAGCAGTAGAAGTACCACTATTAGCTTAGCGATGTTTATGGTTTACTACTACTTTGTTTTTTCAAAAGAATGGTATAAAGCTATTATGAGAGGTGTTGCCTAACATGACCACTAATTCAGCAGAGGAAAAGAAAAGGGTTAGTGTTGGTGTTGACACCCAATTTGTCCCTCCTTTATTCTAATTTATTTCCTTGGGCTTCTAAATTTATTAACGAGCTAAGTATTTTATTTTCACTACTATTAATATCGTTACTTTCATCTTCACTATTCTACTATCAAGATTACCATTATTACTTTATCACAAATTTTAAATAGTTCATCATCGTTTCATTTTAAGATTTGTACTCGTTAAATTAATTTTACTTTATTAAATCTTTTACTTTCTGCATACTAATTATTATTTGTCTTCACATAATATATATTGTGCTAGTTGTTAAATTAGAAGCCCAAAAATAATTAAAATGAAGAAAGAAGAACCCATATTTGCGGACCAACATTTGAGCCCAAATCAGTCCACTAAACCGACCAGCCCATTACAACCCAACAGACCAACCCAACAACTCAAACTTTCAGCCCACCGGGCGAGACCCAACCATACCCTACCCGACCGGCCCAATCCCTACATTTCTACCCCCTAAACCTAATGAAACAATAGAAGCTTAATTTCTCCTCAGTCGCACTCTCTCTCCTCTCCCTTTCCCTTCGTCACTCTCTCTCTCCGCCATTTTTGGCTACGACACAATCCCCCTTTCAACCATGGCAGATCCTTGCCACTCCATTTTAATGCAAACCTTTTCTTTAAACGTTTCAATTCTCAGAGAATCTCTTTTTGGTAAATGTAGACGTGTTAAAACCCTCAAAGATCAGAGAAGGTTTAGCCATTTTTTGTTAAAATCCGAATCAAAACACGTGAATGGCTTCAACGTTCAGATTAGCAGGGTTTTGACTCAATTTCAAATTTTAGATTTCAACATCCCGCCCAAATAGAAAACCCTAACCTTTTCCTATAAATACATCTCTAGTTCTTGGCCGAAGGGGGGGATTGAACACTGATGGGAGAGATTATTGGATATGGAGTATTTTCTGTCACCGAGTCTTAAGTTTCTTTTTATTCTGGTCTTGATTTTTTTAAAATCAGAAAACACTTCTGTTGAAAATATAAGATTTGGGACTGAAATTATCATAAAAAAGATAGCCTCATTCTAAAAAAAACAGCCAACATATTACTCTATTTTCATTTTTCGATTTGAAACTTTAGTTAATTCAAGCGGATTCGGGTTCGTTCGTGTTCGAGCATAAATCCGAGACGTCGACAGCCCTGTTCACTACACCCGCGAGAGTACTGAAATTGTCTTTTGCCCCTTTCTGTGCGTGTTTGATGCCTACCATGGTTAAGTATAAGTCCCTGTGATAGCTCTAAATGTAGGTGGTGTATACATTAAGTAAATTAAGGGTATAAGCGCGTGTATGTTTTGTCTGCTTTGTTTTAATGTACACGGTAAGTATGTCTTTTATATATTTTGTATATATATATATATATATATAGACTGGTTTGTGTTGATATACGACATTCGTTCAAACTCTTCTTACTCTTAACTCCTTTTCTTTCTTTGCATGAACTGGGAATTTCGAGTCCCAAACATCCTCGAGATGCTCGATGATCTTGTTGCCACATACACGAGACAATGTTGCTATCGCTGCTTTTTTTTTATGATGAATTTCCATCTCTCCTAGGCAAACAGTCGACGTATCTAAGGCTTAAGCCTACCCGAAACTTGCAGCTTTGCTCTGCTGAACGAGCAGCTTACCATAAGCTGTTGTGACTCTTTTTTTCTGGTTCGAGCGGCGCCAGAAGCATTAAAAAACTCGGCTGAATGTTCTGCTAGTTTGCTCCATTTGTTGGTTTGTTTGCCTTTGTTTGCTTGTGTGATTGTTTAAAATCTACTTTAGGTTATTCATTATCTGTTGGGTCTCGTGATTAACAATGGGATTTAAGAATAAAGTTCAATTATTCGTTTAGGATTTCTCCCCAATTAATATTTTCTATATCATCACCCTTTCTTGTTTTCAAACTTATCTTTGAATTCAAATGTTGAAGGTTAAATCAAGTACTTTTTTTCTTTCACATTAAAATGGATTAATTTTTAACTGATTCGGTTAAGGCTCTTTTAGTTTCTTTTTGAATCACTTGGCCTTTCTTCTCGTCAGCAAAACCTTATTTACTCATACAGTAAATCTTGTTTGCAACATATACATTATTAATATTTCCTCAAGTATTTATAACATTTTAAACGTTACCATACGTTAATACTTACTTTTTTAATTAACTAATAGTCTTTCTATAAAACCTTTAAAATTTTATTAATATTAATCTTACAATAACTCTTTTAAATTTGTTAGTTAGCATAGCTCATTTTTCTCCAAATATTTACAAAACGTTATACATGCCGCACTTTCTCAGTTTATTTACAACTAAACCCTTTTACGCAAATCATTATTTTCTACCAGTCTTATTTTAAATAACATTCTTATACATCTATCCATAACTTTAGCAATACTTATAAAGATATTTTTTTAAATATTATAAAATATTACATTTACAGTCTTAGCCTAATTAATTAACATAAGTCCGGTCGGTTAACCGTCTTTTAACGGATCTTAGAGGATGCCTAATACCTTCCCTCTAGATTAGTTGAACCCTTACCTAGATTTTTGGTTTCGTAGATTTAAAATAGAGTTGACTTTAAAAATAACTTTAATGAACTTTAGGTGTCCTAATTCACCATAAATAATTAGGTGGCGACTCCCTAACTTTAATTAACCCCGGAATTACCGGAATGTTATAAACTATTTTGACTTAGGTTAAAATAGGGTATAACAGTTGGCGAGTAAGAACACACATGGGCCTAAATTGGTTACTACTAATATTTAGTTGTGTATTCACCACTTCTATCTGTTCCCTTCTTACTGTATTATCTTCACATAATTCAAAGTAAAATGCATCTCATACCTCCATTTTGGCGGCATTAACATACTTATAGGCCTTTTTGACATATCCATTAACTACATAAATTCAGAAAATTTAAGAGAACAAAGCTGATTCCAAACTACATCTCAATATTAGCCCTTGCGGATAACCATATCAAAAAATTCAATAAAAGCAACTGATGAAAACCAAGTGATGCAGTCACCAAGCACTTCCGAGCCAAGTGATGCAGTCGGACAACCTACAACTATGAACTAAGTACCACTTCAAAACCAAGGAAACTAAAATAACAAAAGATTTACACGAAAAAAATGAGAATAAGAATGCTTTAGAAGAATCAAAAATTGTCACCTTGCCCAAAATTGAAGCATCAATGTAGATGAGTATTTCTTCACCCGCAAATTGAAGCTTTCTGCGGATGCCATAAGCAAGAGTAATCTGTTCCTGAATATCAAATTAAATGGAAAATAAAATTAATTTTTACTTCTCCTGAAATTAGGAATTATGGAGGGGTTGAAAGAAAAACTAAACACATGAAACTATAAGTAAATTAAAGTAACGACCCATCAATATTAGAACCAGAAACAGCTAAACACAGAACTAAAACAATACAGTACTTTATAAAAATTATGACATAAAAAGTTAAAAACACCCGAAAAAGCACTATATCAAAATGGGAATTGACTCTAATGTGATTCTTGAAATCAGATTTCCACCAAACTGTAATAAAAAGTGAAAGCTCCAAGTATTCCTTACTTAGCAGCAAAAAATACACAGTAAACTGAGAGCACCCACAAAAGTATGGCTTGCAGAACCGCTATTCAGACAGAGCTCAAACTTTTTTTTAGCCCCTTCAATTTATCAAAGCAATCACTATGTTTATTGTATACATGCATGTGTTTATTGTTTAGGGGCTCTAGAGAAGATGGTCAATTGGGTATTGGAAACAATGAAGAGAGAGAATGTGTAAAAACTACTTTAGCAGACTACCTTGGCCTTGCAGGAAGAAGGGTCGAGAATATGAATTACATGGCGACTCAGATGCCAGATTGAAAGGCACGCGTGAAATGATCGAAATGCCCTTGGAATGACGACGATCCTGCTTCAACCCGTGCTTCTAATATAGTAGAAAAATAGAAAAAAAAAATATATATATATACATACATACATACATGTATGAAATCTTATAATTTTGAGACGTACAAACGATGTTGTTTTTTGCTCTGCTACATGGTCATAGTGCCCTTCCAAATTTTTTTGGCCGAATTGTCAATTTCAATTTTTTGATTGAACCTCGATTGTCTCACTTAAGCATGTTATCCGGTTTGAACCAGACCGGATCGGTAACCGGTTAATAAAACGGCCGGTTTCCGGTTTACCGGTTAAAAAATCGAAACCGGATCGGTTCGGTTCGAAACTGTCCAAAACCTCTTTTTTTTTGTATAGTATATATATATATATATATTATAGTATTTATTAGTATATTGTAGGTATATTTACATATGTTATATAAGTTTATAAGTAAAGTTTATATATTTACTGACTAACAGCAATACATCATATACATATATATATATTAAGTTATATGCTGATACCACTTCTGTCACGACCCGACTAGGGCCGCGATGGGTACCCGGGGCTAACCACCGAGCACCGCTCGTTTCCTCACTCGTCATAACCATTTTACATTTCTTTATCATTCATAATCTCATAATCGTAAGACAACCATTTTTCATTTGACAACACAAATGATTTTATATACATGTGCCCCTTAGGCCATCAAAATAACATATACAAATATAACATAGTAATCTTGTGAGACCATCTAACCCACACTGCGCGTCTACGAGCCTCTACTGACATATTATACATATAGACGGAACAAGACTCCGTCGTGCGCGAAATACATAAAGGAACCAAAAGAATAAACATAAGCACCTCCGAACAATTGAGTGCTCTCAATCAGCTGACAGCTACTAAGAATCTGGATCAAGCTCACCTCCCTGTCTACCTGTGGGCATGAACACAGCGTCCGAAGAAAACGGACGTCAGTACGAATATTGTACTGAGTATGAGAGGCATAAACAGTAACAATATATCAATGAAATATGAAGGCATCAATGAGATAAGGAGGCATCAAGATAGAGCAATCTGTACTGGCTATCAAATATAACTGAAATAATGCATGCTGACTTACTCATAATCATTATCATGTCATGTACGTCTACATATATAAGCTGCCCATCCATATAGGTACGGTGTGATAATGTATAAGCTGCCCGTCCATGTAGGAGCGGTGTGATAATCATAGCCTGCGTCCAGGCCTCCCGCGTCCGGGGTATAAGCTGCCCACTATAGTGGTGTGCACATCTACGTGCCTGCCCGGCCGACTATAGCGCGGCGCGGTGTGAGAAAATACATACATATATATAAAGCATGCATAAGAGCCCAATCAAAAGCCATAACTATATCGGAATGACGTAAGGTCGGTAGCTTCCGACGTCATTATGTAACATTCATTGACATCCTGCCTCACCTTAAAGGAATTAGCATATAAAAATGATGTTAGTAATATCAAGTAATAACTTTTCACAAATAAATTCAAATAAGAGCCTGCAATAAGTTTAAGTAATGAGCTTGGCATCAGGTGATAATCGCAAATAAATTGAAAAGCAAGCATATTGCAAATAAATTCAAGTAAACCACTTAGCAAGTAAGCAAACACCTTACAAGGTTTATAACACAAACATTGATAAGACGTCCTAATATGCAGGGACCTCTTTATGCCAGAGGTAGGTCTATCGCCACATATTCGAGATTATGATAGAGGGATCCAAGCCATTTAATCGAGACACTTGAGTTTGGGATTAAAAGAGGTCAAATTCTATTGAATAAAAGCGAGTACATCAAATAAACCAGAATACATCACGGATAGCATAATATAAAAACAATCAAGAACTTGGCCTAAAATTTGCATTTGATCACGTTGACGGTTGAACCGAAGATGATGCTCCATTATCTTGGCCCTGCTCCCGTACTTCCCAAATATTGCATTATGTTCGTCATTTGATCCCACATCTCGGAGCGAGAAGGTCTTATCCAAATTATTTTCCCATGACAACGCCCAAATGCAATAAACACTCTCAACCCAGGCGAAACTTAATTAAATTAGAATCCTAATAGAAAATTTCCATACGTAACCAAATAAGGAAAGATTGTGAGATCAACTCTTATACAAATTTGTCCCTCTCTGCTACTACACATACAAATATCAAAGAAAACTAGATGGTTCAAGGCGTTATTTAATTCCCAGTTAACACCAAAACGACTTTAGCTTTAAGGAAACCAGTTGGTATCATTTTCCTCGTTAGTTCTACCAAATACATCCTTTAGCAGTCACAACTTAAATAAAACCTTGCTGAAAGAACAAGCCAAGGAATGTTTCTAGGAAAAGATAAGTGCTTGAAGGTTTTATTTCGGAAATTTTTAAACTATTGTGACTTAAAACAAGGTTTTCAGCAGTGCAAAAGTAGCAAAATCAGGTTTAGCTCAACAAACATTATCTCAAATTAATGGGATTTTCACCAAGCGTAGCATTCTGTTCTTTAAAAGAAAAGCAACAGCAGTTATTTTCATTTGATGAAGAATCTGCTCATTTCTAAGCATGTTCATTCCCATGAAAGTGGAATATTTCAGCAGACAATAGAAACTCAAGGCAAAATTTAACACAACAGCTCAAGCGTAGTGCAACTTCTACTTTAGAGAGGACATAGCAGCAGTTTTCTATAGTAACCAGTCGTAACAGTATCTGAAGATTATAATCATCTTTAGCAGCTGCTCTTTTCAGTGCAACAAGTTATATATATATATATTTTTTTAAGAATGTAACAACATAGCTCCCCACAAACATGGACAAAGTAACACGATGAGGCAACACAAAGAGAGTTCTCTATTGCAGTATCCTTATGCCTGAAAATACAGCAGCCATTTAGCCCCAAATAGTGGTTGCTTGCCTCCAGCCGCAACATGTTCAAGAGTAAACACCACGGTATAGCAGCAGTTTTCCCCCAAAGGCAGTGAAAATGTTGTTCATAAACGAAAAAATTATCGGCTCTTAAATACAGAAGTTGACTTCCTCCAAGTGTAGCATCTGTTTGCCTGGAGGTGCCACAACACTTTGGCCCAGAATGCAGTGTTTTCCTTACCCTAAAAAGGCAACTCAAGAGACAGCTATAAAAAGGGTCAGCCAGCCTAAACAACAAGAACATTTGAGTGATCGGTGTGGCAAACAAGCAGCCAACAGCTAGTTTCATTCAAGGTGGCATTAGTGTAGTATCGGTTCATTTTTTATTTTATTTTTACAGAACACAAGCAGAAACAGAAGACCTAAAATGTAGTCGTTTCAGCTCAAAAACATGGTAGCAGGCATCAAATGCAGCAAACCATCAAGTAACAGCCCTGGTCATGCAATGAAGAGAAAGAGTGAAGAATGGAATTAGTGCTCTTAATCTATCTAAATGTGATTTAAGTGTCACTGCCTAATACAATAGTTTAATTATAACAACCAACTTGCTTAGCATAGCAAGGCATAGCAGCAGTTACTCCTTTCTTCGGTGCAACAACAACATTTTGCAGAGGTATGTCAATAAACAGATGCCCGAGGGTATGTCTACAAACAGATGTCCAGGGTATGACAACAAATAGATATTCGGGGTAATAGATTACTGATGACATTTCTTAATCTTAGAAGTGTAGCAAGTTGAAGGGAGTAGTTGTATAGTATAGCAAGTTGAAGGCAGTAGCTGCATATTCTTGTCAACAATAGACAGTAGTCTCTAAATCAAATATGCAGCCATCATGGTCACCCAATGCCATCCCAAACTTCAATCCAAATCACAACAAACCTACCAGCAACTAAAAATAACAGGCACATCCTTGCAGATGACCACATTTCACAGATTTTCTCAAAACAATAGCAATACATGAGCCACAACTAACTGATGTCTGACAAAGCAGTTGCAATTATCCTAACTGAAGCAATATTTAAATGCTAGGTTTGTAAGTGTAATATGCAGCTATGAGTATTCAGAAAACGATCACAAGAGGCTAATTATACGAGATTTTCACAACTACAGAATTCTTAGAGGATGTATTCAGCATATTTTGGATTAATTCTTTGATCAACATATACCTACTCTTCAAGCTGCCCTTTTTATTTTAAGCTAATCCTGAGGTTTGTCTCTACTTTCTCCCCCCTCTTTATAATGTGTAGGTAGTTAGGCAGAGGAAAACAAAATAAGGAATCATGAGATAAAGTGTAACTCTTGTTTATTTATACCAGTAGGACATTAATCTCAGACTCAAAATGATCCCATAAATGCCGCAGAATGCTAGAAACTATTAAGGGATAGGGGTAGAAGGTATTGAATTCAAAATGGTCCCATAAATGTCACAGAATGCTAGCAACTAAACTGGGGTCATTTTTAGTCAAGAAGTCAGTCCAAACAGAACATCACTATTCTTTAGGAAACACACTAAAGGGAAAAAAAGGCACAGAGGCTTAGATTAAGTGAACATTGGGCATATTTCCAGGTTTTGAACTAACATGTAGTGATTTTATGGCCTATGGATCTATGCTTACCCTCAAAACCATTTGAGATCAATACTTCAACTATTTTGGAAACAAACTTAACAGATGAAGAAATCAGGACAACTTGCTAACAGAAGGACAAACTGCAGTGCAACCAAGCTTTCTTATGCCCAACTATGAAAGGAGAGAGAAATATATTCAGAGAGAATCAAAGCAGGCAACTTATCACTGATTTAAATCATATATGGGCAGTTAGAAATCTCAATTCTTAGGGTGATAGTTTATGAAAACATTAGTTAATTTTAACCTACCAAGCTAGCTTCACCAGGATTACCTTTAGAACATACATCAACATTTAAAAGTTCTCAATAACTAACTGGGAACCTGAACCATATATTGATCTCAGTAGTCATGCAAAATAATTCAACTTAACAGTTATACTTCTCATGGGATAGCTAATTTACTTAGACCAAAATTGAAGTTTGACGTTAGCTAAAGTACTTTACTACTTAGAAGCTTGCTTAGGAAACAAAGAAATAAATAAAAACATGATATCCCATTTTTTAAATTCCCCACAGGAACATAGTCATTACTGGTTGAAGAATATAAAATTTGAAATTCTCTGCATTTTGTTTTACACAAACATGACTTAAACCAATAGGCAGAAGAATGAGGAACCAAAGTCATTTCAGAGTCTTAGTGTAGCATGCCAAAAACATACAAGTAAAAACTAGATCTACATCAATCATTGAAGCAAACTCACTTATGGTTTGAAATTAACTTCCAAAAGATTTCAGCCAACTGAATTAGTTAAAAATGAGAAGTTACTGATTTATAACTGTTTAAAAAATGAGAAGTTACTGATTTATAACTGTTCTTACTCAAGCATACGACAAAGAGTTAACTGTAACTAGACTTAGCCTAAAACTTAAAACTTTTAGCTATGAAGGTCCAATTTCAATAAAAGTTAACGATCAATTTCTCTAAAACTGGTTTTGAGGGGAGAAAGCTAATGCTAAAGTAGAACCAAAGAGCATCCTTGTGTTGAAAATCAGTTCATGTTGAAAGCAAAACAAAGGGTAGAACAACTTAGAGTAACTATTTAAATGACTTAATCTCATGTCTTGCCCCGAAGGAAAATGGTCGAGTTCTAGCCTTTTATTGACACCTAGATGAAAGTCAACGGCTCAATCTCAGTATCACAATCTCAATACACACAAACTAGTTAGCTTCGGCATTAGCCTTCTCAAAACTTCGCTATTTATAAGTACTCCTTTATCATGAAGTGCAACAAATATCTCAAAGTACTGTGAGTTGCTAAAGAAGTCACTACAGGCTTACCTTAGGAAGATATACTACATTTTAAGGCACAGCTCGTGGTGGTCAGACCAAATTGAAGATCTTTATATTTGAGAAGATGTGTATTTCATAAACAAGGTTAAAATATGTTTTTTAAAGAGGGATAAAGTAAACAGATTAGCCTACATGGTTTAATTTAGATGCATATGGAGTTTATATCGCAAGGATAAGGAGCCTTTATTTTACCAAGAAAGAAAAGTTCAGGAATTTAACCACTAAGACAGAATGTTAGACACAAGTTCTCTCAAATCTTAACATGTTTTCAGGTTTGACACCCAATTTTGAAATGGTCTAAGAGGACTACAGTATTAGTTTCCAGACGTGAAGAGGAGATGAACATATCCACATATTCTCATTATGGCCAAAGTAATTTAACAAGGAAGAAAAGAACACTGAAAACAAGAAACCAGTAAATGGCAAACCAGTTCTTCCCAAGTTCTCACTCATTCAAGAGATCCAAACTAAAACTATCATCATGACTAGGCTTGGATCGTTCTATCATTATCACGTTACACATAATATGCTTACGGTCGTTGGGTTATGAAACCCGTCGACAATTTAGTAGGTTTCCTAATTGTGGAGTCGATACCAAGGACCGACCCACCTAAGGTTTATGCATGCATGACTTAATAAAATTGGTGGCAAAGCTCTATCTTAAGATTTTCCGAGATTTGGCTTACTAGACACAGGGTTCCCCAGCGGACTACTCGAGTGAGAAGGCTACGCGGTCCCCGTTACTCGGGCCCCCCGCGCATACGCCAACTCTCCTAAAATTTGGATTCTACGAAGAAAAATTTGCGGGTGCGCAAAACACACCTCGCGTGTACGTGTGATAGTGTGAGTTTTCCAGAAGTGGAGGAAATATGACCGGAATGCCAATTTAAGGAAAGCAGTAACATATTATTACATAGAAAATTTCACATAATAAAGCAATCACTTAAAAGAACATAAAAGAAACAAACAAGGCAACAATAAAAGCAAACATAAAGAAAACAACCAAACATGCAACAAATTAATTATTAACCTAAGTTTGTTATGGTTAGAACCTAGAGTCCCCAGCGGAGTCGCCAAGCTGTTATACCCCATTTTAACCGGGTCGAAGCGGAGTACAACATATTGGTGATTCCTATATTGCTTTGTTTTAAGGAGTCGCCACCTAATTGATTTAAGGTGAATTAGGGCACCTAATTATTAACTAAGGTAAAGCTGGCTAAACCTCCGTTAATAGTCTGCTTAATCAGTGTGATTCTAAGTAAGGGTTCTATATTATCCTAAAGGGAAGGGGTTAGGCATCCTCTAGGATCCGTTAACTACGGTTGTCCGGCCAAACTTAGGCTAAATAATCAATGCTAAATAAGGTGCTTAAATTTTAAAAAAAGGGTTTATAATGTCACTAAGGTTTTAAAGGGAAATATAACAACGTTGTTTAAAATAAAACTTATAAATATTGCTAAAGCTTGGAATAAAAAATGTTACTTAAGATAAGATTTGCAAAATATAATAATCACGGGTTTTTCCTTAAATTAACTACCCATTACCCGAAACTAACTCTACTAGTTCTTCTATGGTTTCATCTAAGCTAAGTGACAAAATAAAGTGTTAGTCATATAGGTAAATCAAAATATACAATGAAAAGTAAGATAGAGGGGAAAAAAGAGCGAACGGATCAGCCCATTCTTAGGACTACTGCGGTGATTTTGTTTTTGCTATTGGGGCTTTGGCCCAGAATCTTTCTACACAGCTGAAGGGGCTGACTCGAGAAGAGTGTTTCAGCCCAACGCCGAATGCGGAAGAAGACGAGTTCCTCGAACTCACAAGCGGTGGTCATGCACAAAAACGAGAGGAAAAAGATTAGTATGTGATCGATAAATATGGTCGAACATATAAGATACGGACTCAAACAGATCGGTAAGTTAAATATATATATTGTGTATATTTAAGTATATATGCCCGATTCGGCCAACACAAACATGACAGAGTCAACATAAGACAATATCAAATCAACATACGTCTCGATCCATGAAGCAGGGGCTAATAAGAGGAATTTTCTGGTCAAATTGGATTCAATGCCTATGTATCAAGGCTGCCAGGTGCTCAAGTATGTTTCAAAAGACATCTTTAGATTGTTTAACTCTAAAACGACATCGAATCTCCTTAAGATAATATAAAACACCCCAAGAACTGAAACTGATGTATGTTAATAGCTCCAAATAGCATATCCATTTTTATCTTATGCTAATTTTAAACCAGATTTGTTTATCCTATCCACAAGCCATCATTCTTATCATAGTACAATCTGGATACGCTTTCTCTATGTTACAATTCTAGCCCTTCACATTACTATGTCATTACTAAATTGCATTAAACAATCTTGTGTTATAATCATGAGCAAACAGAAACCAATCACAGATTTAACTACTAATCATGCCTGACCTAACAACGAACACTTAAACAAGCTCAAACATCCTACTAACTAATTGTCCAGATTTATACGACGATGTGCAACTTAAACCAACTAGCATGATTAACTCATACATCTGAATCGACTGAAGTCAATCTATCACACATAATATAGGTAATTATGTAAGCAGAGCCCAATTCGATACTTAAATCATCACACAAGACTGATTAGATCCGAATTAATATCAACACACAAAACAGGCTTACCAAGCTAATCTAACTAATCAGCATATTTTAAAAAACCTAACAACGATTAAGAAAGCATAGATTAGGCAGGAAATGAAAGGGAAAAGGGGAAATTACCTTCTTCGGGTGCAGCGAAGTGAGGCTTCGAGTCTCCGATCTACCTCGAAGCACCACGAAAATCGAACTTGCGTACGTTCGAATTCAGACCAATACCCGAAGCAAGAAAAGAACAGAGTGCGTATTTGTGACGATATCAATGAAATTAAAGAAAAACTGGTATTTTCCAAAGGAGGACTTGAGCGATTAAACACTCGTATTTGCGGGGTGTTCACAGTGCTCTAACTCTTTGCTTTTAGGGAATTTTCGTGACCAAGAAAAAAAAGACCCCTCCAAATGATTTAAACGCCCCTATTTATAGGATTTTGCTTTGCATTGTGTTGAATAAAAAAGGAAATACGCGTGGGGAACTTGGAGGAATGGGGATGGCAGTGAGCGTGGGGGGACAAAGGAAGTGGGGTGGCAGTGGCAACGTGGGGGACAAAGATAAATGGGGTGTCAGTCGCGATGGTGGTGACAGAGGTAACGTGGAGATGAGAGCGAGGGGATGACGGTGAAAGAAAGGAGTGGGGAACAGGAAAGTGTGGGGTGTCAGTCGCGATGGTGGTGACAGAGGGAGGTGGTGGCGACAGAGGGAAAGGGGGAGGCACGGTGAAGTGGGAGGTGAACGAGAAAGTGAAGGAGAAAGGGAAGGGGGTGCGGCGGGTAGGTGATAACGAAGGTGAAGAGGAAAATGAGGGGAACCCTGAGGGTTTCCCTTATTCTCAATGAAATGGGTCAGACCCGGGTATTAAAGAATGGGCTAATAAATTAAAACATGGACTGGTCTAGAAATTTGGATCAAAAATATAGGCTGGTCAAAAAATATTTATGAGTTGATTGGACTTTGATTTGGAATCCGATAAATCAAAAATACGGACTGAGTGCAAGAAATAGTTTGGCTTCTGAATTTGAATAAAAGACCAATTTTAATTAATGATATACCGAGGGTGACAAAATATTGCTTAATACAAAATGTGTGATTATTAGGACTCGGGTAATAAAATCATACGGTGTTATAATAGTCGTGCAATAATATTTTTTGAAAATCCACAGTAAAATAAATACTATTATTTAATTATGCAAAGATAAATGCGATGCGTGTGCGTAAGCTTGGTAAAATGCCGAAATGATAAAATTGTGAATTATAATAATAGTAACAAATAATAATAATAATAAGTATAATAATAATAAATGCGGTAATAGCAATAATAATAATTGATAGAATAATGCAATGACGGTATGGATAAGAGGCTAATAATTATAGTAAACATAATATATATTTATTTTATTTTTTCCAAAATATTAGAAGCGCAAATAGGTATTTTGGAGGAGAGGCGGGACAAAATTGGGTGTCAACAACTTGTCCCTCTTTGCCTGGTAATGATGAAAGAATTTTCGGGCAAAGACGTTGACTTAGTAGCCTATTTTGTCCCGGCTAGAGGATTATGAAGGACTAAGGGTAAAGAAAATTACGGCCGAACTCCGGTCTCTGAATCGCCTACATATCTCGGGCTGCACGAGAATCAGGCCGTGTGTAGTTCTGGGAAGACTACGACACCTATGACTGGCAACTCACGATTTGATGCGAATCTTCGCAAAAAATATTGTCCCAGTGTCGAGTTATGATGACACTGGGTATTGTGATAGAACTCCGAAAATTGAGTGTGCTGGAATGCGAACAGAAAATTTGAAATTTAAGCCGAGTGTTCGAGGTAGATCATTGACCCTTGTCGGAAGTTTGCTTATCCTTCCCGACGTATTGCCCCAGTTCGCTACCGAAGAAATAGTTCCACGTTGCGCTAAAGCTCCTGCGAAACTTTAAACTAGATAAAATAGTCAGTAAAAATAAATATTGAAGTAAAGCGATGCAAGTGCGGTGCAATGCGGCTGCGAGCGCACGCAGGAGCATTTGAAAATAATAATAAAACAAGGCAGGTGCGACGCGATGTCTTATGCAGAAATTTTAAAGGGCGGTGCGCAGCCTTATGCAAAAACTACAAAGGGCGGTGCGCAGCCCATGCGAACATGGAAGGCGGTGCACAGCCTTATGCAGAGAATTTAAATGGGGTGGTGCATGGCCCAAGCAGTATATGAATATGGAAATGATGCAAAGGGCGGTGCGCAGCCTTATGCAAAAATTTTAAAAGGGGCGGTGCATGGCCCAGGCGATATATGGAAACGATGCAAAGGGCGGTGCGCAACCCCTGCATCATATGAAAGGTGGTTGAGCCCGAAATGTCCTATTTTAGGGCGGAAGAACCCGGGTATCCTGTTTTAGGGTGGAAGAACCCGATATCCTATTTTAGGGTGGAAGAACCCAAGCATCCTATTTTAGGGTGGAAGAACCCGATATCCTATTTTAGGGTGGAAGAACCCGATATCCTATTTTAGGGTGGAAGAACCCGATATCCTATTTTAGGGTGGAAGAACCCAAGTATCCTATTTTAGGGTGGAAGAACCCAATATCCTATTTTAGGGTGGAAGAACCCAAGCATCCTATTTTAGGGTGGAAGAACCCGATATCCTATTTTAGGGTGGAAGAACCCGATATCCTATTTTAGGGTGGAAGAACCCGATATCCTATTTTAGGGTGGAAGAACCCGATATCCTATTTTAGGGTGGAAGAACCCGATATCCTATTTTAGGGTGGAAGAACCCGATATCCTATTTTAGGGTGGAAGAACCCGATATCCTATTTTAGGGTGGAAGAACCCGATATCCTATTTTAGGGTGGAAGAACCCGATATCCTATTTTAGGGTGGACGAACCCAAGTGCTGTGCGTTTGCGAACAATGATGCTGTGCCTTTGCGGGGCATGTGAAAGTAATAATGCAATGAAGGTGTGGTGCTTTTGCAGTGCGAGACATTTGAAAGCAGTAGTGCGTATGCAGTGCGGGAAATTCAAAGCAATAGTGCATATGCAGTGCGTGGTATTTAAAATAGCAGTGCATGCAGGCGGAGAATTTAAAGCAATAGTGCATATGCGGTGCGTGGTATTTAAAATAGTAGTGCATGCGCAGAGCATTTGAAAGCAATAATATTTGTGTGTGTTATAAGAAGATTCAAACCGCTCGATGCGCAGTCCCTGCAAAGCTGTAAGCATACTTCGGCTTCCGCAACTGGAAACCTGGGTGATATTTCACCTTGCTAAAATGTTTCCATGAATAAAATTCCTGCGCTCAAAGAAAATTATGAGTTTCGAAATTCGTGTTGATTTTGAATCATCCTTTGCTTCATGACTTTCGTGATGTTTTCTTGATGCTAAGATTCGTATGCCGTGCATTATCGTTGAGGAGTAGCTAAAAATCGGTTCTGCGTTACTCAAAGAAAATTTGTTAGTATAAAAGGAAGTGGTTGCCTTGCGTTGAACATTGAGCTTTGGCTTTGAATCTGCGCTTCTCGTTGCTATGCCGTTGCGGAAATCTGTTTATGTGAATATTTCTCCAGTTCGGGTATGGGGGGAATTGGAATTTTTTTATTTATTGAGACCGGACCCAACATGGGCGCCTACGTATCCTGCTACTAACAGGAATCAGGTCGACCGTAGTTCAAAAAAAAAAAAAAAAAAAGTCTAGAAAAGATTACAAGATAGCGGCTATTCCTAAAGATGGGCATGTGGAGAATGATATTCTCGAGTGGCGAGATGATGTCCCTGTCAGTCTGCTTGACTTGTTGCACGCTTTCTTTTCAAATGCCTTGGTGCCGGTTTCGATGGATCACCCTTAACAACAATTTTCTTTGTGTTTGCAATATTACCGGTTGAAGGCTCTAGCTGTAGCTTTATCTTGCCACTTTCAATCATGCTTTGAATCTTAAATCTTAGCGCTGGACATTCTTCAATGTCATGTCCTTGAATGTTTGAGTGATAAGCACAACTCTCAGATAAATCAAAGTTTGGAGGTGGATGCTTAGGTATAAATCCCTCCTTTGGTTGTAGAATACCCTTAGCACTCAACCTCTCAAATATATTTGCCAGTGGTTCATTTAGAGGAGTGAAGCAAAAAGATTTCCTCTTCTTTTGATGTTGAGAGCTTGATTGTGCTTGGTGAAACCGTTGTTGGTGGCCTTGCTGGGAGTTTTGCTGACGAGGACATTGCATGGTGGCATAAGATTGAAAAGTTTGGTGACTTTTATGGCATTGCGCTTGATGCATAGTCGTGGAAGCAAATTGGTTTTCCTTCATTTCACTTTGCAGATTTCCTAGTATCTTCGCTTGGAAGGTTTGGTGAACGGCTTGTGTTGCTGAGCTATCTGTAATTCTTCCTTCTTGAATGGCATTTTCTAGTTCTCTACCAATCCTAATCAAATCAGAGAAGTTGTGTGCACAAGCTCCGAGCAACTTATCATAATATAAGTCTTCCTGAATTTGGATGAAGGTTGAGATCAATTCCCTCTCGGATAATGAAGGATGTATTTTTGAAGCTTCTAACCTCCATCGTATGGCATATTCTTGGAAAGATTCATGTGGCGTTTTCTTTACTCTGAGCAAATCGGCTATGTGCAGATCGCCTCCATTGTTAAACTCGAATTGCTTTATAAATCCGCGGGCCATATCTTCCCACGTAAGACATTTGCTAAAATCTTGTTTAGTGTACCAAGAGAGTGCTGATCCTGATAAAATTTGAATGAACAATCTCATTCGTACGGCTTCATTATTTCCAATACCAATTAATCTGCTGCAATAGTCCTTTAAATGAGCGACGGGATCTCCCTTCCCATTGAAAGTGTTAAACTTAGGTATTTTGTACCCTGACGGAAGCTCAACGTTTGGATGCACACACAAATCTTCATACTTCAAAATCTAAAAATTCCTTGAGCATAACTCTTCATTAATGACTTTCCTCAAATTGTGGAGTTCTTTTCCCAAATCTCCATGGTAAAGCGACTTGATTTCCTTTCCAGACCTCCTGTATGAGGATATTGCCAGTTCGTTTTCTTTACTTTTCTCGAATTGAGTGGTGGCTATGGAAAATTGAGGATTAGGAATTATCGCTACTTGATCGGGAGTGTAGGTTGAAGGCATTTGTGGAATGATATAGGTAGGATTTAAGTGAGGCGAAATGGCTAAGGAAACGTTGCTGGAAGTTGAGGTTGTGTTAGGAAGAAGGCTTAAGGTATTTCCCAGATTGGCTACAATATTTTTTCGAACCACCTTTCCCTTGCTATCGTTTTGTTCTTGCACCAAACCCATGCCGGTGTTGAAAGCTTCAAATCTCTCTGCCATTGTAGTCTCGTCCTTAATGCAGATTCGCAGCCAAAACAATGTTCAATGCCAAACAACCTTCTAAAGAGAAAAGTAAAACTTCATAAACAAAATAAAATGTTAGTGCATGAAGTAAAAGCTTCATAAACAATATATATATATATATATATATATATATATATATATATATATATCTTTTTTTTTTTAGTGATCTAATTAAACAGGCTCTAGATTAGAGACGACTTGAGTCATATAAAGGAAACGAATGGACGACAATGAATCATCAGCTATTTTAGCTCTGACGGTTGAGAATGAATCGGAAGAAAGAAAACTGCATTGGAGTAGCCATTTGAAAAAAGGTTGACTCATATCGAAACGCCAAAGCCTGGTTCCGAGTTAATTCTTACCAATTTCGGCATACATTTTAAAATTTGTCCCAGTTTTAGGACGCTTTGAAAAGATGACTTGGGTTGCATTCCAAAATTGTCCCAGTTTCATGCTCCTTCGTTTGGGGAATATTAAAATTTGCAGTAAATAAGATCGGGCCTTATATAGGCTGCCTACGTATCCTGTATCCGACAGGAAATCAGGTCAAACGTAGTTCGGATTTTTTTTTTTTTTTAATAATGCAAGAGATTAGCTTAGAGAAGATCATGATTGATCGGGCGCAAGACAGTTGAATTTAATATACCCGAGAGTTACGAAGCACTGACGGGTTGCAAAATGTCAAGGACAGGAGACCTATGAGATTGTCTTTCGACTTGTATGCCAAAATTGAAATTAATGGGCGCGCGAAGATAAATTTCAGCGACCTAGAATGGCGCGATTGACTGAGCGAAGACTCCGCAGAAACAAGGTACTTGAACAGTCATTCTTAAACAACTTGATGGCAAAAATCGAACAAATATCGAGAAGTGCCATTTGATAGATTGGACTAATAAATTTGGACATCTACCAATTTAAGAAACGATAAATGCTGAAAATGATAGAATTTGAAAGTAAAAGTTCCATGACGTAAACCGAGTGCAAGATGGATTCTACGAGGCATGGAGCTAACGGGCCAAATGTTTCGTCGTTCGAGACAGAAGATCATACCCGTAAAAGAAGGACACAAAAAAACTCTGGAATTTGTAGTTTGATGCGAGACAAATTGTTCGACACTTTAAGATTGGAGTAACGAAGCAAATAACAATAAGAGAATGCCTTTTAAAACAAAGTTGGAATGATAAGAGTTAACTTTAAGGATTTTCAAGGTTGGTATGCGAAAATTAAGAGATTTCCTCCGACGATTAGAAATTTATCGGGAGTCATGCTAAGAATGCGAACGATCTTAAAGGTGCTCTAGACTGGCTAAAGTGCGCTAACCGCGGAATAAATAGTTTTTTTTTAAGTGAAGATGATGCAAAATAATTAATGAACGATATGCAATTGTGTGGCAAAGCAAAATATGAATTTTCTTTTATTCTGAAACAAAAATGATGTTAGTAATATCAAGTAATAACTTTTCACAAATAAATTCAAATAAGAGCCTGCAATAAGTTTAAGTAATGAGCTTGGCATCAGGTGATAATCGCAAATAAATTGAAAAGCAAGCATATTGCAAATAAATTCAAGTAAACCACTTAGCAAGTAAGCAAACACCTTACAAGGTTTATAACACAAACATTGATAAGACGTCCTAATATGCAGGGACCTCTTTATGCCAGAGGTAGGTCTATCGCCACATATTCGAGATTATGATAGAGGGATCCAAGCCATTTAATCGAGACACTTGAGTTTGGGATTAAAAGAGGTCAAATTCTATTGAATAAAAGCAAGTACATCAAATAAACCAGAATACATCACGGATAGCATAATATAAAAACAATCAAGAACTTGGCCTAAAATTTGCATTTGATCACGTTGACGGTTGAACCGAAGATGATGCTCCATTATCTTGGCCCTGCTCCCGTACTTCCCAAATATTGCATTATGTTCGTCATTTGATCCCACATCTCGGAGCGAGAAGGTCTTATCCAAATTATTTTCCCATGACAACGCCCAAATGCAATAAACACTCTCAACCCAGGCGAAACTTAATTAAATTAGAATCCTAATAGAAAATTTCCATACGTAACCAAATAAGGAAAGATTGTGAGATCAACTCTTATACAAATTTGTCCCTCTCTGCTACTACACATACAAATATCAAAGAAAACTAGATGGTTCAAGGCGTTATTTAATTCCCAGTTAACACCAAAACGACTTTAGCTTTAAGGAAACCAGTTGGTATCATTTTCCTCGTTAGTTCTACCAAATACATCCTTTAGCAGTCACAACTTAAATAAAACCTTGCTGAAAGAACAAGCCAAGGAATGTTTCTAGGAAAAGATAAGTGCTTGAAGGTTTTATTTCGGAAATTTTTAAACTATTGTGACTTAAAACAAGGTTTTCAGCAGTGCAAAAGTAGCAAAATCAGGTTTAGCTCAACAAACATTATCTCAAATTAATGGGATTTTCACCAAGCGTAGCATTCTGTTCTTTAAAAGAAAAGCAACAGCAGTTATTTTCATTTGATGAAGAATCTGCTCATTTCTAAGCATGTTCATTCCCATGAAAGTGGAATATTTCAGCAGACAATAGAAACTCAAGGCAAAATTTAACACAACAGCTCAAGCGTAGTGCAACTTCTACTTTAGAGAGGACATAGCAGCAGTTTTCTATAGTAACCAGTCGTAACAGTATCTGAAGATTATAATCATCTTTAGCAGCTGCTCTTTTCAGTGCAACAAGTTATATATATATATATTTTTTTAAGAATGTAACAACATAGCTCCCCACAAACATGGACAAAGTAACACGATGAGGCAACACAAAGAGAGTTCTCTATTGCAGTATCCTTATGCCTGAAAATACAGCAGCCATTTAGCCCCAAATAGTGGTTGCTTGCCTCCAGCCGCAACATGTTCAAGAGTAAACACCACGGTATAGCAGCAGTTTTCCCCCAAAGGCAGTGAAAATGTTGTTCATAAACGAAAAAATTATCGGCTCTTAAATACAGAAGTTGACTTCCTCCAAGTGTAGCATCTGTTTGCCTGGAGGTGCCACAACACTTTGGCCCAGAATGCAGTGTTTTCCTTACCCTAAAAAGGCAACTCAAGAGACAGCTATAAAAAGGGTCAGCCAGCCTAAACAACAAGAACATTTGAGTGATCGGTGTGGCAAACAAGCAGCCAACAGCTAGTTTCATTCAAGGTGGCATTAGTGTAGTATCGGTTCATTTTTTATTTTATTTTTACAGAACACAAGCAGAAACAGAAGACCTAAAATGTAGTCGTTTCAGCTCAAAAACATGGTAGCAGGCATCAAATGCAGCAAACCATCAAGTAACAGCCCTGGTCATGCAATGAAGAGAAAGAGTGAAGAATGGAATTAGTGCTCTTAATCTATCTAAATGTGATTTAAGTGTCACTGCCTAATACAATAGTTTAATTATAACAACCAACTTGCTTAGCATAGCAAGGCATAGCAGCAGTTACTCCTTTCTTCGGTGCAACAACAACATTTTGCAGAGGTATGTCAATAAACAGATGCCCGAGGGTATGTCTACAAACAGATGTCCAGGGTATGACAACAAATAGATATTCGGGGTAATAGATTACTGATGACATTTCTTAATCTTAGAAGTGTAGCAAGTTGAAGGGAGTAGTTGTATAGTATAGCAAGTTGAAGGCAGTAGCTGCATATTCTTGTCAACAATAGACAGTAGTCTCTAAATCAAATATGCAGCCATCATGGTCACCCAATGCCATCCCAAACTTCAATCCAAATCACAACAAACCTACCAGCAACTAAAAATAACAGGCACATCCTTGCAGATGACCACATTTCACAGATTTTCTCAAAACAATAGCAATACATGAGCCACAACTAACTGATGTCTGACAAAGCAGTTGCAATTATCCTAACTGAAGCAATATTTAAATGCTAGGTTTGTAAGTGTAATATGCAGCTATGAGTATTCAGAAAACGATCACAAGAGGCTAATTATACGAGATTTTCACAACTACAGAATTCTTAGAGGATGTATTCAGCATATTTTGGATTAATTCTTTGATCAACATATACCTACTCTTCAAGCTGCCCTTTTTATTTTAAGCTAATCCTGAGGTTTGTCTCTACTTTCTCCCCCCTCTTTATAATGTGTAGGTAGTTAGGCAGAGGAAAACAAAATAAGGAATCATGAGATAAAGTGTAACTCTTGTTTATTTATACCAGTAGGACATTAATCTCAGACTCAAAATGATCCCATAAATGCCGCAGAATGCTAGAAACTATTAAGGGATAGGGGTAGAAGGTATTGAATTCAAAATGGTCCCATAAATGTCACAGAATGCTAGCAACTAAACTGGGGTCATTTTTAGTCAAGAAGTCAGTCCAAACAGAACATCACTATTCTTTAGGAAACACACTAAAGGGAAAAAAAGGCACAGAGGCTTAGATTAAGTGAACATTGGGCATATTTCCAGGTTTTGAACTAACATGTAGTGATTTTATGGCCTATGGATCTATGCTTACCCTCAAAACCATTTGAGATCAATACTTCAACTATTTTGGAAACAAACTTAACAGATGAAGAAATCAGGACAACTTGCTAACAGAAGGACAAACTGCAGTGCAACCAAGCTTTCTTATGCCCAACTATGAAAGGAGAGAGAAATATATTCAGAGAGAATCAAAGCAGGCAACTTATCACTGATTTAAATCATATATGGGCAGTTAGAAATCTCAATTCTTAGGGTGATAGTTTATGAAAACATTAGTTAATTTTAACCTACCAAGCTAGCTTCACCAGGATTACCTTTAGAACATACATCAACATTTAAAAGTTCTCAATAACTAACTGGGAACCTGAACCATATATTGATCTCAGTAGTCATGCAAAATAATTCAACTTAACAGTTATACTTCTCATGGGATAGCTAATTTACTTAGACCAAAATTGAAGTTTGACGTTAGCTAAAGTACTTTACTACTTAGAAGCTTGCTTAGGAAACAAAGAAATAAATAAAAACATGATATCCCATTTTTTAAATTCCCCACAGGAACATAGTCATTACTGGTTGAAGAATATAAAATTTGAAATTCTCTGCATTTTGTTTTACACAAACATGACTTAAACCAATAGGCAGAAGAATGAGGAACCAAAGTCATTTCAGAGTCTTAGTGTAGCATGCCAAAAACATACAAGTAAAAACTAGATCTACATCAATCATTGAAGCAAACTCACTTATGGTTTGAAATTAACTTCCAAAAGATTTCAGCCAACTGAATTAGTTAAAAATGAGAAGTTACTGATTTATAACTGTTTAAAAAATGAGAAGTTACTGATTTATAACTGTTCTTACTCAAGCATACGACAAAGAGTTAACTGTAACTAGACTTAGCCTAAAACTTAAAACTTTTAGCTATGAAGGTCCAATTTCAATAAAAGTTAACGATCAATTTCTCTAAAACTGGTTTTGAGGGGAGAAAGCTAATGCTAAAGTAGAACCAAAGAGCATCCTTGTGTTGAAAATCAGTTCATGTTGAAAGCAAAACAAAGGGTAGAACAACTTAGAGTAACTATTTAAATGACTTAATCTCATGTCTTGCCCCGAAGGAAAATGGTCGAGTTCTAGCCTTTTATTGACACCTAGATGAAAGTCAACGGCTCAATCTCAGTATCACAATCTCAATACACACAAACTAGTTAGCTTCGGCATTAGCCTTCTCAAAACTTCGCTATTTATAAGTACTCTTTTATCATGAAGTGCAACAAATATCTCAAAGTACTGTGAGTTGCTAAAGAAGTCACTACAGGCTTACCTTAGGAAGATATACTACATTTTAAGGCACAGCTCGTGGTGGTCAGACCAAATTGAAGATCTTTATATTTGAGAAGATGTGTATTTCATAAACAAGGTTAAAATATGTTTTTTAAAGAGGGATAAAGTAAACAGATTAGCCTACATGGTTTAATTTAGATGCATATGGAGTTTATATCGCAAGGATAAGGAGCCTTTATTTTACCAAGAAAGAAAAGTTCAGGAATTTAACCACTAAGACAGAATGTTAGACACAAGTTCTCTCAAATCTTAACATGTTTTCAGGTTTGACACCCAATTTTGAAATGGTCTAAGAGGACTACAGTATTAGTTTCCAGACGTGAAGAGGAGATGAACATATCCACATATTCTCATTATGGCCAAAGTAATTTAACAAGGAAGAAAAGAACACTGAAAACAAGAAACCAGTAAATGGCAAACCAGTTCTTCCCAAGTTCTCACTCATTCAAGAGATCCAAACTAAAACTATCATCATGACTAGGCTTGGATCGTTCTATCATTATCACGTTACACATAATATGCTTACGGTCGTTGGGTTATGAAACCCGTCGACAATTTAGTAGGTTTCCTAATTGTGGAGTCGATACCAAGGACCGACCCACCTAAGGTTTATGCATGCATGACTTAATAAAATTGGTGGCAAAGCTCTATCTTAAGATTTTCCGAGATTTGGCTTACTAGACACAGGGTTCCCCAGCGGACTACTCGAGTGAGAAGGCTACGCGGTCCCCGTTACTCGGGCCCCCCGCGCATACGCCAACTCTCCTAAAATTTGGATTCTACGAAGAAAAATTTGCGGGTGCGCAAAACACACCTCGCGTGTACGTGTGATAGTGTGAGTTTTCCAGAAGTGGAGGAAATATGACCGGAATGCCAATTTAAGGAAAGCAGTAACATATTATTACATAGAAAATTTCACATAATAAAGCAATCACTTAAAAGAACATAAAAGAAACAAACAAGGCAACAATAAAAGCAAACATAAAGAAAACAACCAAACATGCAACAAATTAATTATTAACCTAAGTTTGTTATGGTTAGAACCTAGAGTCCCCAGCGGAGTCGCCAAGCTGTTATACCCCATTTTAACCGGGTCGAAGCGGAGTACAACATATTGGTGATTCCTATATTGCTTTGTTTTAAGGAGTCGCCACCTAATTGATTTAAGGTGAATTAGGGCACCTAATTATTAACTAAGGTAAAGCTGGCTAAACCTCCGTTAATAGTCTGCTTAATCAGTGTGATTCTAAGTAAGGGTTCTATATTATCCTAAAGGGAAGGGGTTAGGCATCCTCTAGGATCCGTTAACTACGGTTGTCCGGCCAAACTTAGGCTAAATAATCAATGCTAAATAAGGTGCTTAAATTTTAAAAAAAGGGTTTATAATGTCACTAAGGTTTTAAAGGGAAATATAACAACGCTGTTTAAAATAAAACTTATAAATATTGCTAAAGCTTGGAATAAAAAATGTTACTTAAGATAAGATTTGCAAAATATAATAATCACGGGTTTTTCCTTAAATTAACTACCCATTACCCGAAACTAACTCTACTAGTTCTTCTATGGTTTCATCTAAGCTAAGTGACAAAATAAAGTGTTAGTCATATAGGTAAATCAAAATATACAATGAAAAGTAAGATAGAGGGGAAAAAAGAGCGAACGGATCAGCCCATTCTTAGGACTACTGCGGTGATTTTGTTTTTGCTATTGGGGCTTTGGCCCAGAATCTTTCTACACAGCTGAAGGGGCTGACTCGAGAAGAGTGTTTCAGCCCAACGCCGAATGCGGAAGAAGACGAGTTCCTCGAACTCACAAGCGGTGGTCATGCACAAAAACGAGAGGAAAAAGATTAGTATGTGATCGATAAATATGGTCGAACATATAAGATACGGACTCAAACAG
Organism: Lycium barbarum; assembly: GCF_019175385.1. Classification (NCBI taxonomy): domain Eukaryota; kingdom Viridiplantae; phylum Streptophyta; class Magnoliopsida; order Solanales; family Solanaceae; genus Lycium; species Lycium barbarum. The sequence goes on from NC_083347.1 coordinate 4,347,897, forward strand.
ATCGGTAAGTTAAATATATATATTGTGTATATTTAAGTATATATGCCCGATTCGGCCAACACAAACATGACAGAGTCAACATAAGACAATATCAAATCAACATACGTCTCGATCCATGAAGCAGGGGCTAATAAGAGGAATTTTCTGGTCAAATTGGATTCAATGCCTATGTATCAAGGCTGCCAGGTGCTCAAGTATGTTTCAAAAGACATCTTTAGATTGTTTAACTCTAAAACGACATCGAATCTCCTTAAGATAATATAAAACACCCCAAGAACTGAAACTGATGTATGTTAATAGCTCCAAATAGCATATCCATTTTTATCTTATGCTAATTTTAAACCAGATTTGTTTATCCTATCCACAAGCCATCATTCTTATCATAGTACAATCTGGATACGCTTTCTCTATGTTACAATTCTAGCCCTTCACATTACTATGTCATTACTAAATTGCATTAAACAATCTTGTGTTATAATCATGAGCAAACAGAAACCAATCACAGATTTAACTACTAATCATGCCTGACCTAACAACGAACACTTAAACAAGCTCAAACATCCTACTAACTAATTGTCCAGATTTATACGACGATGTGCAACTTAAACCAACTAGCATGATTAACTCATACATCTGAATCGACTGAAGTCAATCTATCACACATAATATAGGTAATTATGTAAGCAGAGCCCAATTCGATACTTAAATCATCACACAAGACTGATTAGATCCGAATTAATATCAACACACAAAACAGGCTTACCAAGCTAATCTAACTAATCAGCATATTTTAAAAAACCTAACAACGATTAAGAAAGCATAGATTAGGCAGGAAATGAAAGGGAAAAGGGGAAATTACCTTCTTCGGGTGCAGCGAAGTGAGGCTTCGAGTCTCCGATCTACCTCGAAGCACCACGAAAATCGAACTTGCGTACGTTCGAATTCAGACCAATACCCGAAGCAAGAAAAGAACAGAGTGCGTATTTGTGACGATATCAATGAAATTAAAGAAAAACTGGTATTTTCCAAAGGAGGACTTGAGCGATTAAACACTCGTATTTGCGGGGTGTTCACAGTGCTCTAACTCTTTGCTTTTAGGGAATTTTCGTGACCAAGAAAAAAAAGACCCCTCCAAATGATTTAAACGCCCCTATTTATAGGATTTTGCTTTGCATTGTGTTGAATAAAAAAGGAAATACGCGTGGGGAACTTGGAGGAATGGGGATGGCAGTGAGCGTGGGGGGACAAAGGAAGTGGGGTGGCAGTGGCAACGTGGGGGACAAAGATAAATGGGGTGTCAGTCGCGATGGTGGTGACAGAGGTAACGTGGAGATGAGAGCGAGGGGATGACTGTGAAAGAAAGGAGTGGGGAACAGGAAAGTGTGGGGTGTCAGTCGCGATGGTGGTGACAGAGGGAGGTGGTGGCGACAGAGGGAAAGGGGGAGGCACGGTGAAGTGGGAGGTGAACGAGAAAGTGAAGGAGAAAGGGAAGGGGGTGCGGCGGGTAGGTGATAACGAAGGTGAAGAGGAAAATGAGGGGAACCCTGAGGGTTTCCCTTATTCTCAATGAAATGGGTCAGACCCGGGTATTAAAGAATGGGCTAATAAATTAAAACATGGACTGGTCTAGAAATTTGGATCAAAAATATAGGCTGGTCAAAAAATATTTATGAGTTGATTGGACTTTGATTTGGAATCCGATAAATCAAAAATACGGACTGAGTGCAAGAAATAGTTTGGCTTCTGAATTTGAATAAAAGACCAATTTTAATTAATGATATACCGAGGGTGACAAAATATTGCTTAATACAAAATGTGTGATTATTAGGACTCGGGTAATAAAATCATACGGTGTTATAATAGTCGTGCAATAATATTTTTTGAAAATCCACAGTAAAATAAATACTATTATTTAATTATGCAAAGATTAATGCGATGCGTGTGCGTAAGCTTGGTAAAATGCCGAAATGATAAAATTGTGAATTATAATAATAGTAACAAATAATAATAATAATAAGTATAATAATAATAAATGCGGTAATAGCAATAATAATAATTGATAGAATAATGCAATGACGGTATGGATAAGAGGCTAATAATTATAGTAAACATAATATATATTTATTTTATTTTTTCCAAAATATTAGAAGCGCAAATAGGTATTTTGGAGGAGAGGCGGGACAAAATTGGGTGTCAACAATAGGATCATCAAAACATGAGTATTGGGATTTCTATACTTTACTCATTACTTTGTGTGGCTAATTATGGACATAGACTCATATTTTTCGGAACTTAAGCGAACTCATGGATAAAAAAAAGAGTCAAGCTATAAGATTCATGCCATAGAAAGAAAGGACTAGCCTCACATACCTTGAACTCTATCTAATGTCCAACGTCTACTTCTCGAGCTCGCAGGTCTAAAATTAAGATAACATAGGCCACAGTTAGATTATCCACATCACTTACTAACCAATCCAAGTACGAATGAAACTTAACAAAATTCGGGCAGCATTTCCCCTGAAAACTTAACAATCCTCGAGATTCCAATTTAGCTAAACATCAATCAATTTATAACAACCTCAAGAATATCTTACTTGTTCTATTTACCATAATTCTCATCCATACCAATGTCCCTATAACTCACAAAACAGTCCAACAAACAGCCCATAAAATCAATACAAGTTCTAGCATGACTTAAGTTTTCCTTTCACAAATTCAACACCCATCTAATTGTATAAAGACCAAAACCATCTCTAGAACATGTAGGAGGGAATAAACCTTACCTCAACAACTGGAAGAAAAACCTTAATAGCAAGCTTGACCTCTTAAAATTCTTGCTGGAAATTATAATCTTTCTTTAAAAAAAAAATGGTGCTTAGCCGAGGGCTCCAGATGAGCTAAAACCGTAAGTAACTTCTATCAATTTGCTTATTCAAAGTTCATAAGAATTGATAGCAACGTTTTGCACTCTTCCAAGGATGAACGTTGATTCTTGAAATAGAAAATGAAGTGGAAAGTTGCTGAAAATGTTTGGTCCTTTCAATGTTAACCTTCCACTATGTAAACAAATTACTTGCCTAACTTTTGGCTCGTTGTATCCTACAGGGACACGTTAGCATATCATGTGGATTTATTAGAGGCTTTCCATGTGAACAAAAATAATACACGTGCCAACCTTTAGCTTATCCACTAATTTAATAATTTATTCCTTATATCTACTACACTCTACATTACCGAAATACCCCATAATTAATTTTTGATTTCAATTTACTTAAATATTGATCACTTTTGAGACATTTCATATACTCATTGTCATAATCGTGTCATATAACATAATTTCCGTCCATAACTACGTTTACATAACCCACCAAATATTATTTTCAGTCCTCGTCATCACACTTTTCCGTCTTAAATTATTTCGGGACTTCATCCCTTGTACACACCAAGTTATTCGTTTCATGCTTGAATACGATCAAATTCTCCGGGCTCAAGTAAATTGCTCATGTTGGACGATTAAATTTTCTAGTCTAAAAATATGGAGTATTATAGCTTGGATCGTATCCCACTCAAAATCTACTTCTTACTATTTGAAGGAATTTATCCAGTAGGCTTATAGGAAAAGTTAGTCACGTACCATATGGCATTCATGATGAAAAGCAATTGATAGAAGAGACATTGTTTAATTTAAAGAAGATGTTGACATATAGTTGGATAACTTTGTATGAGGTGGTGGAACATAATCATTAGGATGAATGAATTTATTAAAAAGTTTGGCACATGTCCTAAAGTACTAACCAAATTACTTTTTGCAGAAATACTCCAGTGCATATATATTCAACGTTGAAGAGATAAGTAAATTAATAATTTTGACTCAGTGATAAAATAATACCCATGACTACTTATTGACTCCTGTGTAATTTTTACCAAATTCTGATTTTTTCAACTTTATATCAAGAGCATAAATTTTTGTACTAAAAATTATCAAAAGGGGAAAGAGATATCTTTATATTTTTGTCTTATGAGGAAAAGAAAAATATAATGTCCATTGTTACAAGAAATAAAGTCACACTTGTTAAACATAGAATAACTACTTATAACTTCAAAAATCATCTTTTCCTCGAACTTATATCGATTCACTGATGACAAATTCATCATAAAAGTACGGGATGTAACAAAGTTATACTACATATACCTAAAATATACTAAGAATATACTTAGTATATATATATATATATATATATATATATATATATATATATATATATATATATATGTTTAAGTTATATGTATACTTATACTACATATACCTAAAATATACTAAGAATATACTTATATATATCAATATACTTAGTTTATATAACTTATATATATATATATATATGTTTAAGTTATATGTATACTATATATACTTATAACTTATATATTATAACTTAAGTTATTTATAGCTTAAGTTTTTTCTAAGTTTATAAATTCGTATTTTATAAATTAAGTATATTTATATTATAAGTATATTCTTAGCATATTTTAGTTATTTTTAAGGGATATATATTTCTAGTTTTTAATTTAAGTAGATGTATATTATAAGTATATTCTTAGTATATTTTAGGTATATTCCTAACTTAATATAAGTAAAAATATGAACACAAATAAATAGAAGAAATCTCAATGAGACATATATTTTATTCATTCTTGGATAATATTTATTTGCAAGTTGTAGTTTTTTTTAACTTGCAAATAATAAATGAATTGCAAAGAAATAGTAGAATAATAAAATCACCAATTGTCAATCATTTGGTTAATTTTCCCCATATCATATTCGGTCATGCATATATCTTCAAAGTCTTTCATTTGGTCCGCTCCACTTGCTATCAAATCTTCAATCTCTTCCTCTTCGCCTTCCACCGCTTGTAAGTTTTGGTTGCGTCGCTCCAATCTAATCCAATCGCGAATGCACACTAGTACTTGCAAGCTAAATCCAGATAATGAGTGTCTATGGTCTCCAATTTGTTGTCTTCCTTTGCTAAATTCACTCTCCGAAGTCACGGTTGATATTTGAACCATAAGGATATCTCGAGTCATTCTTGAAAGTATCGGATAACTTGCCTTGTATTTCTTCCACCATGATAAGACGTCCAAATCATCTAGTTCTTTGATATCCACATTTGGCTGCATCAAATAAAAGCGATATTCATCAAAGTTTGCATTATGAAAAGGAGTTGGATGTGAATGTAAAACTTTTAAATGCGACAAACCCGACAAGCCCTTTTTGCTACTTTGAGAAGTAGTAGGGCGTGGAGCAACAGGTGTAGCATTTTCTTCCAAATTAGAATAATGACAAAAAAAAATTCCAAACTCGGCATCAATCGCGAGCTCGGCGTCAGCTAAAGATGGTTCAACTTCCTCTTCAATTTCTAAAAAGGTATAAATTTGACCAACCAATACTCTAGTATAAGACATTTTTAAACAAGGATTTAAAAGAGAACCCAATATAAATAAAGTTGGGATGCGAAAAAAATACTTCTTAAATTTTGTTGTCATATTAAAAATAGCCCCTTGATAACCGGATTTATTTTTATACTCTTGTAAAACTCTAGCTATTTCGGCTAAGTAGGCTAAAATTTCGATTACTGTGGGATAGAATTGTTTAGAAAAAGCAAGAGTTGTATTATCAAAATTTTCTAAGAGTTCAACACATTCCTTAACATCTTCCCAATCCGTAAAATTTAACCAATCATCATTATTAATATTATATTTGTTGTGAACTTGTTGTATGAGAATCCTATACTCATATGCTTGTTGTAGCATAATGTAAGTGTAGTTCCACCTAGTCTCAATTTCTACTTGAATTTTCCTAGATCTAAGGTTATTTTCCACACAAGAATTCTTAAAATCTCTCAGTCTTCCCCTATTAGCATTACAAAAAAGAAACGCAACCGCATCTCTAACTTTTTGAATAGAATATTCAAAACACACAAGACCATCTTTAACAATTAAGTTTAAAATGTGACAACTACATCTCACATGAAAAATATTTTTTAGCGGAGTGTTTAATTCCCTTTTTAAAAGACCAACCGCCTTTGTATTATTATAAGCATTATCTAAAGCAATAAAAAGTGTTTTTCTAGAAATGTTAAAAACCTCATAATAGTAGACATTGAATCCGCTAAAAAATTCCATCTTGACGACCTTTCCCTTCATCATATAAAAAGCTATAGCTCTTTTTTGCATAACCCAATTATCATCAACCCAATGACATGTAATAGCAAAAAAATCTAACTTGTTAAGACTAACACCCAAATCAGCGGTAAGATAAACATTACAATTTAAAGAATTAAATACATGGCGCAAATAAAATTTATATTTTTTTATACAAATCCATAGCATTCGCTCTACAAGTACTTCTAGGAATACCCTCAAATAACGGATTATAACAACGTTGAATGTAAGTAACAAACCCCAAACCCGAAGAAAAGGAAAATGGTAAACAATCATAAGCTACCATTTTAGCTATTTCTACACGCTCTTTTTTCTTGTCATACTTAAAAATTTTACCGGTTCGTGGGTCTATAGCCATTTGAATACCCCCCACATTTGAACCCGTTTGCTCTCCCCAAACATCCATATGTTTCTTTCTCATATGACTATTTAGTGTACCCGTTCCACCATCCTTACTAGTTCCTTACCTAAAATCAAATACTTGTCTACACATGTTACATTTAGTTGTTTGACTTTCCTTATCCTTAGTCATAAAATTCCAAATTTTTGCGGTTGGCTTACGAGTTCTAGGCGGTTTGTCTTGTGTATGTGATTGTGCAGGACTTGTATCTCCTATGGGATTTTCGGGGGCTTATGTTTCATCATCATCAATTTCATTAAAAGTGTCGGTATAATGTTGTTGCATTGCCTCATGATCTAAAAGTGAATTATTTCCACCAACATCAATACCTAAATTAGGTGTTTCTTCCACAAATGTTTCCTCATTAAACCCACCCCTAACAATACCACTACTATCGGCACCACGTCTAAATCTCTTCGCCATTATTAAATAGAATTAATTTAAATCACACTCAAATAAATCACAAAAAAATAAATTGCAACAAATTAAATTGCTAGAATTAAATTGCGAAAAATAAAGATAGAGTTGGAACGAAGGTACCAGATTGCCGGACTAATTTCCAACAAAGTGAAGGCGGCTAGAATTGCAAATCCACCAAAGGTACTTCGGATTGTTACAAAATCACCAACAATATTATAATTGCAAAATTAATAATTGAAACTATAATAAGACTTTATAATATTTAATTGAGAGAAATTTAAAGTGGCTAATTGTGCAAAGTAACTATAATTGAGAAATTGAGAAAAAGAGAAAAGTGAATTGGTGTGGATTAAAATGGAAATGGAGAGGGTTTGGAACCGTTTGGCAACGGTCATTTTTGCAAATGGACCGTTGGCCAACGGTCCAGCCCACAGCCCAACGACTACATTTTTAATTTTTAATTTTTTTTAATTCGACCTGTTTAACCGGTTCCGGTCCTAAAAAAATCAAAACCGGAGGGTATATATTAAACGGTTGACCGGAATCGATAAACCGGTTTCATCGATTCCGGTTTCGATTCCGATTTTACCAGCCCGATTACCGGTTTAAACAGGTTAACCCGAATCGGTCGACGGGCTTAGTCTCACTTATCAAATGTAGAAAAAGAAAAAAAGAGCTTAATGTCTCAAAATTGATTGTCTGCCAATACAAGTAAAAAAAGTGAAAAGAAAAGGAACTCACATGGGTTTCCTAAAAGAGATTATACTTTTTTAGCTTTCTTTCCTTGTCTGCCAATACAAGTTAAAAAAGTGAAAAGAAAAGGAACTCACATGGGTTTCCTAAAAGAGATTATACTTTTTTAGCTTTCTTTCCTCAGTAACATTCCTCCATTGATATTCTTCAGTAACAATGAATGCTAATAAATAAAGCAAAGTAAAAAACAGAAAAAAGTTATTGCATTGTTTCAATTTATTTATGTTTCTTTGTAACGGCAGTGACTCTTGACTTTCAATGTTTCATCCATCACATTTTGATATGACACAAATTTTTAATTTTTAATCACAAGATTTTATTTATTTTACTTGTTTAAACCCCGTAGCTCATTAACTTAAGATACATAAAATAAAACCTAGACAATAATAAAAAGGGGGAATTTCAGTGATGTACAATTGAGCACACAAAATTACATTTGCATAGCCATATTGTTAAATTACAAACCTATGACCCAACAAATTATGGCCGCAATTTGTATATACAGCATTATACAATAATGTACAACTTTATACAACAATATACACCTACTGTAGACAATATATAAACCTTGTATAAAATGTATAATAACGTATAAGAGTTGTTTATACACACTTCTACAATGTTATTCAGTGTTATATAGTGTTTATACAGTGTTAAAAGTGTAACATAATGTATATGTTTTATACACAATTTACCCTTAAACACCAACATTAGAAAGAGATTTGGAAGGAAAAATAACATTTTGGAGTTTGATAGGGGGGGGGGGGGGGGAAGTGGGGTGGCTATCTCGGGTAATTATTTTTTAAAAAAAATGAGATGAAGGCAACAAAATGTAAAAAAGAAAAACTATGGCCATTTCGGATAAATACTTTACCCAAAATGCCATAGAGTGTTATTTTCCCTAATAAAAAAAAAAGGAAAAGCAAAAAAATAGAAAGAATCATTCACATAGCATATAGAATAGATAACCAGTGCGCGGCCATCCGTTTGTTTGGGTGCTCACACCTTCTATATATTCGTTCATTATCAATGTTAGTATACACATACAAACAAAAGTGAAATTTCAGATTAAAATTGTTGACATTTTGTTTGGGCAACCCAAATTTCAAACTCCTATACGTCGGATAAATACATTGAACATTATACCTGTTAACCGGTTCCAACCGGAACCGGACCGGTAACCGGTTAAGGAACCGGCCGGTTCCGGTTTAACCGGTTCCGGTTAACCGGTTTTAAACTCCAAACCGAAACCGGTCCGGTTTGGAGTAGTTAAAATCTTTTTTTTTTTGTTTTTGTATTATATATATATATATATATTATAGTATTTATTAGTATATTGTAGGTATATTTACATATGTTATACAACTTTATAATTAAAGTGTAAATATTTACTGACTAACAGCCTGACAGCAAGTCAGCAATACAGAATAGTGTTTTTCGTATACATATATATATAACTTACATATACTTATATATATGTATAACTTACTATATATACTATTTATACTTATATATATGTATAACTTACTATATATACTATTTATACTTATATATATGTACTATATACTATATATACTTATATATATGTATAACTTAATGTATATACTATATACATATATACTATATAAGTATATATACTTAATATATATACTATATATATTTATATATAATATATACTATATATACTTATATATATATGTATAAATTAATATATATACTATATGTATAACTTAATATATATACTATCTATACATATATACTATATATACTATATAAGTATATATACTTAATATATATACTATATATATTTATATATAATATATACTATATATACTTATATATGTGTATAACTTAATATATATACTATATATACTTATATATATGTACTATATACTATATATACTTACTTATATACTATATATACTATTTTTTCTATATATACTATATATACTTATATATGTTTAAGTATACTATATAACTTAATATACTTATAAGTATATTCTTAGTATATTTTAGGTATATTCCTAACTTAATAAAAGTAAAAATATGAACACAAGTAAATAGAAGAAAGCTCAATGAGCCATATATTTTATTCATTCTTGGATAACATTTATTTGCAAGTTGTATTTTTTTTTTTAACTTGCAAATAATACATGAGTTGTATAAAAATAGTAGAATAATAAAATCACCAATTTTGAACCATTTCGTTAATTTCCCCCACATCATATTCGGTCATGGAAATATCTTCAAAGTCTTCCATTTGGTCCGGTCCGCTAGCTATCAAATCTTCAATTTCTTCCTCTTCGCCTTCCTCCGCTTCTGAGTTTTGGTTGCGTCGCTCCGATCTAATCCAATCTCGAATGCACACTAGTACTTGCAAGCTAAAGCCGGCTAATGAATGTCTATGGTCTCCAATTTGCTGTCTTCCTTGGCTAAGTGCGCTCTCCGAAGCCACGGTTGATACTTGAACCGTAAGGATATCTCGAGCCATTCTTGAAAGTACCGGATAGCTTGCCTTGTACTTCTTCCACCATGCTAAGACGTCCACCTCATCCAGTTGGCTCATATCCACATTTGGCTGCATCAAATAAAAGTTAAATTCATCAAAGTTTGCAGTAGAAGAAGAAGTAGGCTGTGAATGTAAAACTTTTAAACCCGACAAGCCCTTTTTGCTACTCTGAGAAGTAGTAGGGCGTGGAGCAACGGGTGTAGCACGTTCTTCCAAACTAGAATAATGAGTAAAAACTTTTCTAAATTCATCATCAATAGCGAGATCGGCTTCAGCTAAAGACGGTTGAACTCCCTCTTCAATTTCTAAAAATGTATAAATTTGACTAACCAAAATTTTAGTATAAGACACTTTTAAACAAGGATTTAAAAGGGAACCCAATATAAATAAAGTTGGGATGGAAAAAAAATACTTCTTAAATTTGATTATCATTTCAAAAATAGCCACTTGATAATCGGGTTTATATTTATACTCTTGTAAAACTCTAGCTATTTCCGCTAAGTAGGCTAAAATTCCGGTTACCGTGCGATAAAATTGTCTAGAAAAAGCAAGAGTTGCATTATAAAAAATTTCTAAGAGTTCAATACATTCTTTAACATCTTCCCAATGCCTAAAAGTTAACCAATCCTCACTATCAGTATTATATTTATTGTGAACTTGTTGTATGAGAATCCTATACTCATATGCTTGTTGTAGCATAATGTAAGTGTAGTTCCACCTAGTCTCAATTTCTACTTGAATTTTCCTAGGTCTAAGGTTATTTTCCACACAAGCATTCTTAAAATCTCTAATTCTTCCCCTATTAGCATTACAAAAAAGAAACGCAACAGCATTTCTAACTTTTTGAACAGAATCATCAAAATGCACAAGACCATCTTTAACAATTAAATTTAAAATGTGACAACTACATCTTACATGAAAAATATTTCTTAGAGGAGGGTTTATTTCTCTTTTTAAAAGACCAATTGCCTTTGTATTATTAGAAGCATTATCTAAAGCAATACAAAGTGTTTTTCTATAAATGTTAAAAAATCTCATTATAGTAGACATTGAATCGGCTAAAATTTTTCCATCGTGACGACCTTTTCCTTCGTCGCATAAAAAAGCTATAATTCTTTTTTGCATAACCCAGTTGTCATCAACCCAATGACATGTAATAGCAAAAAAATCTAAATGGTTAATACTAAGACCCAAATCAGCGGTAAGACAAACATTACAATTTAAAGAATTAAATACATGGCGCAAATAAAATCTATATTTTTTAAACAAATCTATAACATCGGCTCTACAAGTACTTCTAGGAATACCCTCAAATAACGGGTTATAACAACGTTGAATGTAAGTAACAAACTCCAAACCCGAGGGAAAGAAAAATGGTAAACAATCATAAGCTACCATTTTAGCTATTTCTACGCGTTCTTTTTTCTTGTCATACTTAAAATTTCTACCGGTTCGTGGGTCTATCGTCATTTGAATCCCCCCCACATTTGAACCCGTTTGCTCTCCCCAAACATCCATATGTTTGGTTCTCATATGAGCATTTAGTGTACCCGTTCCACCATCCTTACCAGTTCCTTGCTTAAAACTAAATACTTGTCCACATAGGGTACATATAACTGATTGGTTTTCCCTATCCTTAGTCATAAATTTCCAAACTTTAGCTGTTGGCTTACGAGTTCTAGGCGGTTTGTCTTGTGTATGTGATTGTGCAGGACTTGTATCTCCTATGGGATTTTCGGGGGGTTGTGTTTCATCATCATCATCTAAGTCTTCATTAAAAGTGTCGGTAAAATGTTGTTGCATTGCCTCATGACCTAAAAGTGGATTATTTCCACCAACATCAATACCTAAATTAGGTGTTTCTTCCACAAATGTTTCCTCATTAAGCGCACCCCTAACAGTACGACTACTACTACCGGCACCACGTCTTAATCTCTTTGACATTATTAAATAGAAATAATTTAAATCACAATCAAATAAATCACAAGAAAATAAATTACAACAAATTAAATTGCGTAAATTAAATTGCGATAAATAAATTGCTAGAATTAAATTGCGAAAATTAAAGATAGAGTTGGAACGAAGGTACCAAATTGCCGGATTAATTTCCAACAAAGCGAAGGCGGCTAGAATTGCAAATCCACCAAAGCTACTTCGGATTGTTGCAAAATCACCAACTCCACCAACAATATTATAATTGCAAAATTAATAATTGAAAGTTGAAACTATAATAAGACTTTGTGGCTAATTATTGCAAAGTAACTATAATTGAGAGATTGAGATTTGAGAGAAAGATGAAGAAGAGTGAATTGATGTGAATTAAAATGAAAATGAAGAAGGGTTTATATAGGGGTGGGGGAGGGGTTAAAGTGTTAAAAAAAAAAAATTTGCGGGCCAAAAATTAAGAAAATGACCGTTTGGCAACGACCATTTTTGCAAATGGACCGTTTGGCAACGGCCATTTTTGCAAATGGACCGTTGCCAACGGTCCATTACCAAGGCCCAACGGCTCTTTCCTTTTTTTTTTTTTAAATTTTAACCGGTTAAAAAAAAATTGGAACCGGACCGGTAAACTAATACACGGTTAACCGGAACCGGTTAACCGGTTATACCGGTTCCGATTTAACCGGTTAACCGGTTATACCGGTTCCGGTTCCGGTTTAACCGGTCCGATTACCGGTTAAAACCGGTTACAAAGAACCGGTTGACACCTTTATTGAACATTCACCTTATTGGTGGGCATTGAATTCCTCATACGACAATCCCTCCTTCATTTCTCCTTCTCTTGCCCTCAATTTAAAAAAAAAAAAAAATCATATACATTTTAAGTTACTTTTATGACTAAATTCATAAAAAATTATATATTTTGATTATACCTAAAAAAGAGTGTCATATTGCTAACTTTAGTCCTTTATGATGTTCAAAGAAATATTGTCTTGGGGGACAAGTTCCAACTTTTTGTCTTATAAACATTGCTTGAAATTCCAGTGTGATGAAATCAAATTTTACACATTGTTGCCTCCTCCTATCATCATTTCCATTAATTGCTTCATTCACCAAATTAGCAATTTTAACTAATCTGTTTTAGATCAATTTATCCAAATAAAACTATTTTTAACTGTAAACATAATCAAACCTAACAGTTCTACTAATCTCTATCTTACTTAAAGATTCAAGCCTTTTTTTTTTTTGTTCCTTTCAGTTCACATTGAGAAAATCAAATTCGGGTCATTGCTGATGCCCGGTTCAAAATCCAAAACCCTAAGCGCTTTGTTCCGTTCCGCCAATAAATTAGCAAAACAATGGAAATCCGGTGTTCCTTCTACTTCAGCACAAGATGTTGCTCTAAAACAATATGTATCTTCCATTAAATCAACATCTAATGTTTCTTCAAAGCCTCTCAGTGAAATAGCAGCCGAAAGCTTGAATTTTAATGACTCTGGTAACCTCACTTTCCAATTCTTTTTTTTTTTGCTGGAACATTATAAGTAGAAACACTTAAAATTGATTAATTATTTGTGTTCAAGATTTAAAATTGGTAGTTGGTGTTTGTATACTCCACCCTCCCCAGACCCCCACTTTCTTTAATGACTCTGGTAAGCACACTTTCCAATTCTTTTTTTTTTGCTGGAATATTATAAGTAGAAACACTTAAAATTGATTAATTATTTGTGTTCAAGATTTAAAATTGGTAGTTGGGTGTTCGTACACTCCACCCTCCCCAGACCCCACTTTCGTATGTTTTGTAGTTGAGTGTCGTATCACTTAGTATTACCCTTGTAGTTTCTTGTTATTCGATTTCTATTACTATATGCTGTCTCTTGTACTTCGGTTATCGTATTATTTTGTAGTAGCTACTGTTCCTTTTAAGAAAGCCTGAACTTTAATGACTCTGGTAAGCACACTTTCCAATTCTTTTTTTTTTTGCTGGAATATTATAAGTAGAAACACTTAAAATTGATTTATTATTTGTGTTCAAGATTTAAAATTGGTAGTTGAGTGTTGGCTCGCTTATCCTATGATACTAGTAGTTGTAGTATTACCCTTGTAGTTTCTTGTTATTCGATTTTTGTTATGCACACCTTCCATTTTTTTTTAAAATTTTTTTGGTTGGAACATTATAAGGAGAAACACTTAAAATTGATTAATTATTTGTGTTAAAGTTTGAAATTTGTAGTTGAGTGTTGCCTCGCTTATCTGATGATACTAGTAGTTCTAGTATTACCCTTGAAGTTTCATTTTTGTTAAGCTCACTTAGGGTGTGTTTGGTACGAAGGAAAGTGTTTTCCTGGAAAAAAAGTGGCTTTCTTATTATTCTTTAGTGTTTGGTAAGTAAGCAAAAAAAAAAAAATCCTAAAAGCATTTATATGTAATCTCGCAAAACATTATACGGTGGGATGGGATGGGGCGGGGAGTGGGGGTTAGGGGGTGATTAATTATTTGTGTTGAAGATTTAAAAATGGTAGTTGGGTGTTGTCTCGCTTGTCATTCCATACTGGTAGCTGTAATATTACCCTTGTTGTTTGTTGTTATTCAGATTTCTGTGACTATCTACTGTTTCTTGTACTTCCATTATTATTTTGTTGTAGTTACTGTTCCCTTTTAAGAATGCTTGAACTTTAATGACTCTGGTAAGCACACTCTCCAATTCTTCTTTGCTGGAACATTATAAGGAGAAACACTTAAATTTGATTAATTATTTGTGTTAAAGATTTAAAATTGGTAGTTTGAGTGTTGTCTCGCTTATCATTCCATAGTAGTAGTCGTGGTGTTACCTTTGTAGTTTCTTGTTATTCGATTTCTGTTACTATCTACTGTTTGTTTCTTGTACTTCGATCATTATTTTGTTGTAGTTACTGTTCCTTTTAAGAATACTTGAACTTCGACTCTGGTAAGCAAACTTTCCAATTCTTCTTTGCTGGAACATTATAACACTTAGGGTATGTTTGGTATGAAGGAAAATGAGGGTATGTTTGGTACGAAGAAAATTTTCTCCATGAAAAATGTTTTCTTGGAAAACAAATGGGTTTCTTGCGTATTTTCTGGTGTTTGGTAAGTAAGCAAAAGAATATTATCCCAGAAGCATTTATCTATGTAATCGAGCAAAACATTATACGGTGAGATGGGGTGGGGAGTGGGGGTTTGGGGGCAGCGAGGGGTGGGTGGAAGGAAACAATGGACTTGGAATATCACTTATGGAACTTGTTTTCCTAGAGAAAGTATTTTTCAAAAGTTTTGTCCAGCCAGACATGAGAAATGGAAAACATTTTTCCAATGCCAAACACCCCCTTAAAATTGCTTAATTATTTATGTTTTTTTTGGGTTTGTGCAGGAAAATCGGCAAAGTTGCTGACAAGAGAAATATCGTCGATACTCTGTGGTATGCTTTTTTTTCCCAGGTTGTGTTAGTGTGATAAATCCGGTGCATTCTTAATAATTTGTATAGTAGGTGGGGTCGTTTGGTTGAAAACAAGGTTAATCTTGAGATTGATTATAACCAGGATAGATAGCCCCACCTTTTATATAGGATAGATAATCTCATGATTTTGGTATAAGTGTTATCCTGGTTTCTGTTAATACCCCCCGAGAAGAATTAGAATGGTAGTTCCTCCTCCCCTCCCGGGGGGGGGGGGGTGTCAAATGAATGACTGCCCAACAGGAATAATCTCACACTTCCTCCTGATACCGCCTGAAACCAAATGAGAACTTGGCCTAAATAGTCCAACTGCGTCTCAATTGCATCACAAAAAGCCAAGGTATCTTCTGCGAACAACGGGGAGACACCAATATTGTCCCTACACCCCTTACCGCTGCATCAAAACCCTTCAGGTATCCCCCAGGACAGCTCTATCCATCATCCTGCTCAGAGCTTCCATAACCAAAATAAATATCGGTGATAGAGGGTCCCCTTGTCTCAAACCCCTCGAGCTCCCAAAAAAATCGCATGGGTTACTATCTAAGTTGCTCGGACTCAGGTGCGGGTATTCGATACGGGTACGGATCCGAGTGTCAGATTTGGCAAAATCTTAATTTTAAGATTCGGGGGTGCGGATCCGGGTATGGATACTGGTGCGGTGATTCGGCTAAGAAAATTCAAAATTATAAAAAGTAGAGCTAGAAATGTTGAGTAAAACACGAATCAGCAAAAAAGAGACAAAATTACTATAATATTGAAGGTATGTCATTTACCTTCTCTCAAGTATGTTTTATCTTTAATTTTGAGAAATCAAAATCTCAATTTCCCCCCAAATTTGTTGATAGACTCCGGTCAAAGTATCCGAACTTAGTTGACCGTATCCCGGACGTATCCCGCTCCGACCCGTGTCGAGACTGGATCGGCACCAAAAACGGAGAGTCCGCGCAACTTAGGTTACTATTCACCAACACGGAAAATCTCACCGAAGAATTGCAAAAATAGATCCACTTCTCTCCAAATCCCATTTGAAACAAGATGGAATCCAGAAATTTCCAGTTCACGTGATCATATGCCTTTTCAATATCAAGTTTGCTCAACACACCTAGTACTCCTTGCTTTCTCCTTGAATCCACCACTTCGTTTGCCACCAACGCTGCATCCAGAATCTGTCTGCCCTCCACAAAGGCATTTGTGAAGTAGAAACAGTTTTATCCAACACCTTAAATGGAAAGCACCTTAGAGATAATAGTGAAGATACTTCCCACTAGACTAATAGGTCTATAGTCTTTCATGCTCGCGGCTCCCTCCCGTTTAGGAATGATGACAAGAAACGAGGCATTCAAACTTTTTCCGAATTCACCACTATCTTGGAACTCAACAATAGTATCCATCACATCACTTTTGACCGTGTTCCAACAATGCTGAAATAAAGCCAAAGAGAAACCATTTGGGCCCGGAGCTTGGTACCCGCACAACACTCCACCACACTTTTTACCTCCTCCTCAATTGCCCCCTCCAATCACTCACCCTCCTTCCCTCCGATTTGATTAGAACCCAAACCCTCCACAGTAGGCCTCCACTCCGTTGTCTCTTTAAACAAATTT
The DNA here is from genome assembly GCF_019175385.1 of Lycium barbarum. Taxonomy (NCBI): domain Eukaryota; kingdom Viridiplantae; phylum Streptophyta; class Magnoliopsida; order Solanales; family Solanaceae; genus Lycium; species Lycium barbarum. Next base: position 4,365,215 of record NC_083347.1, read on the forward strand.
TCATAATAATCCACAACTGCTTCCTCCACTTCTTCCTTCCCCACATGGCTCACCCCATTGACCTCCACCAATTCTATAAAGTTTCTCCTTTTATTTGCAACTTGGTGGTTTAATATCTTTTTGCATATCTAATTAATGGCTTGGAAACTGTATATGCTTTCCAAAAGATGTCAGATGACTTGGGGCTTAAGCAGGTGGGATCGAGAGAGGACTACCTGATAATTAATCACAAGACTCCCTGTGATGTAATTAGATGTAGACAAAGAATGCGCGGCTTAGAATATCTAATAATTTTTGCATATCTCGTCTGTATGCAATTGCCTTACAAACTATTTTATCTCCATATTTCTGATATATCTTTTATTGTAGGTGATTTAGATTCTTATTTGAGCGATTCAGAAACGAGTAGTAATGGAAGTTGTTTGGAAAATGTATTGGATGTACCATGGTTATCAAATGTAGAAAAAAACAATGCGTCATTGCGGCGCAAAGAAATAGCAAGAGAAAGGAAGGAAAAGTGGACCTTCAAGAGTAGTCAGACTAGTCGTTTCCACCAGTTGGTTAAACAATGTGCCTGTAAACTGGGGACTGAAACTGCCATTAAGGTGTTTGTCAAATTGGGACGAGAAACTGGCCTGAAAGAATATAATGCTCTAATAAGACTCTGTATAGAGAAGGCCAGAGAAACTAATGACGAAGAGATGTCATTGAAGCAGCTTTCAAAGGCTTATCAACTTCTTAAATCAATGAAGGAACAGGGTTTCCAAGTAGAAGAGGAGAGCTATGGTCCAATTCTTATGTATTTTATTGATTTTGGCATGGTACAGGAGTTTGATTTTTACTGTGAGCTCATTATAGATAGAAATGCTGATTCACTTGCAAGATTAGCTTACTATGAGATGTTGCTTTGGAGTAAAGTTGAAGATGAAGATAAAATAGAAGAACTCCTCTACCATCTTTCTCTTTATGATGATGAGGATAAATCTGCCTTTCAAGGTTTGCAATTTACTGGACACATGCCCCTATTATTGTTTTTGTTTTGGTTTGCAATTTACTGGACACATGCCCCTATTATTGTTTTTGTTTGTATAATCCTGCTGGATATTAGAAGTTACTTGTGGTACTTTGCACTTAAATGACTAGTGATTAAAATGATTGAGTTGCATGTCTCTTTTTTTCATGTTTACTGTACATTATGTTTGTAATGCGTTTGCTAATTGTTGATGAATTTAGATTCTGTCTTTGCAATGAGGTAACATCTTAGAATCTCACAAACTGTTCTCAAATGCATCTCATGATAAATTCTGGCGGAGGCTGTCTCTACAGTAATGCCATATTTTAGAATTTCACAATGATGAACATGTTGCAGAAAACTATCTCTTAGCACTGTGCGAAAGGGACCGAGTTGAGGATTTTGTGAGGCTGCTACGAACTGTTGACATAACAAAAATTTCATCTACTGATTGTGTCACAAATATCTTCAAGTTCTTGGGGAAGTTGCTATTGGAGTCCTTCGCAAAGAAGTTTCTTCAGGAGTTGGTAACAAGAGGTAAACTCGTCACTTTTCTTTAATTTAGAGGCACCTATATAGTTGATCCAATGATCACTGACCTCATGTTAGATAAATCATTTCTAATTGCATTGGGTAATCTAAAGTGACGGTTACCATAATCTATAATAACTCATTGGGTGAGCTCTATGTCGGTATCTTGTACCAATACATCTTAGGAAGGGTTAGTATCAAATTTTGTGAATGGATATAGCTATACGGTTTTCTCCAAAAAAAAATAAAGAAATTACTGGATAGGGAAAATGTTGTGAGTATAGGCATCAGTTATAAGGAGATTGAAGATTTTCTTTTTGCTGTTGCTGTTAGAAATTTTTTAACTTCTATGATAATCTTGCTGACTAACAAAGTGCTCTAATCTCTTCAACTTATGTTCCGTTTTCACGCATCCTAATGTAGTCTCTCTCAAAGCAGATATTGGAGCAGAAGACATCTCAAAATTTATTTACAATTATACAACTAGCATGCCAAATTTAGCGGTGAGGAACTTCTCATGAATTCTGCTTGCAATCTCCCTTGGTATACAATTCACATGATGCTTGCATAAGTTAGAAAAATGTTAATTCCCAATCAAAAGATTGTTTGATAGAATATCTAAGAGCCTGTTTGTTGCTCAAATCACAAGCTCAATTAACATCTTAAACTCTGTGTTAAGTCAAACAGTGTCAACTGATGTCATGCATTGGAACAATGGAAGTTAAAGGGAGTATAATTTTTTGTTGTATTTCACGCTTCTAATTATTTTTTTGCTCCAGATACTGATGTACACTGGATTGCAATAAGCATTTCTTTTTTTTGCTAATACAGAATTGGTTAGGAATTTTAAATAAACTGTTGCAGTTGCCATGCGGATCTGTAGTTATGCCAGTTCTAAATATCTGTCCATCAGTGAAATATTGCGCTGATTGCTCTGTTATTTATGGAAGGTTGAAGATGTTATCCTTGAATTCAAAAATTTACATGCTGAGTTGGAGCTTAGGCCAATATCGTCCCAGTATCAGAAGCTTATTATGTACTGTTGTGAGTTATTTAAGGTATGGACTGATTATTTAGAGATGTCTTAGAGATATTCTATGGAGTGCTTGGAGACTTCTTTGTGCAAAATAAGAGTCGTTACATGTTCTGGTCAATATGTGAACTTCTCGAATGTACTGATAGTTGCAACTCTGTAAATAGGTACATGCTGCACTAGATATGGTTGATCAAATGTTTGAAGCAGGTCTGACATTACCGTTGGAGACATTTAATTCCATACTGGAAGCCTGCGATAAAAGCTGTGAGTATAATTTGGTAGGTTAGCTTGAATCTCTTATCTTTTTGATGTTTTAGTTCATTAGCTTAATCTATGAGTTGTCATATAGTTTGGGCTAGGACACATTAATTATGTGAGATTTAGCTGTCACAAATGTTTCTTGGTTGTTCTCATAAATTTTCTATTCATGTGTATACAGTTATAATACAGTTTTGATGCTCATTGTCTAACCTGGATAAAGAATCAGAGCATCCTGGGAAGCATGTTTTATACGAAAAACTAATGTACTAAAATAGTTAGCGATGGGCTAAAACCCATGGGGTCTTCGCACTTTAGCAGTGGCCATGACATTCTAAAAATTAAAGAAATCAAGAACTAGATGATTGCTAAAGTGCGCAGAGAAGGATTTTTTTCACTTGAGGGATAGCCTCTTATCCGTTATTTCTCTTTGGTGCACCAACGAGGTTCATGTATGTTTAGAAGATTAGGTGTCGTTCATAGAAAGTCATCCTTTCTTAAGGTTTCTATTTTTTGGCATAATTCTTTTATATGTTTTTTTTCCCTGCATTAATAAAATTTTATGTGATTGCCAAGTGTGCGCTAAGAAGTTATTTATGCGGTTAACGTCAATCTTTAGGGGCAAAAGAAATGAATTTGTTCTCCTTCTTAAAAGAGAAAAGACTTATTTCTCATGATCTGCTCAGTTGGAGCTTTTAACTCTTATGAGCAACGAGTTGGAGTCTCCAAATAGGTTAAGTATTAAATAAATAATGGACTAAACAAAATTTGGTCCATGTCTTATCAGTGCGTGAATTTAAGTTCTAAGTTTATGATGTCAAATCAAGTAAAAGGTAAAATCTTCATGGCAATGATAGATTTTTCAGTTGAATTCAACCCGTGGATGTTCTTTTTCTTCCTTCATTGTCAACTGACATTTATTAATTATTACTGCTTGGTGATTTGAATTGAAAATTACATTAGTAGCTTTTTTCCGGGTAGTGGCTAGGTACCCTAGTGAATATATTTCAAAATTGTCCATAGCATGTCTTTTGTATCTTCGATTTATATATTGTTGTCATAAATCATGTTTTAATGTTTATCCTCATGAATCTTAGGTTCATCGAATATATTCAATGATACTTCATCATGATATCACGCCAAATAGCGAGACCTTCAGGATTATGATAAATATGACTGTGAGAACAAAGGATGTAAGTTTCTTCTTCTCATGGGGGGATAATATTTGTATATGGATATTGAATGAGTCGCTTGACTAGCCAAGCTCTATTCTCCCTATGTTCTCCTAACTGCAGTTTGAAGGCGCATATGGCATGCTCAAAGATTTGGAGAAGTTCAACGTGAGGCCTACCACTAACATGTATAATGCCATAATGGCAGGATATTTCCGAGAGGTGTGTTCCCCTTTTATCGTGTTGAGTTGTCATACATTATCTATGTGCATAATGACTAACTTCCACTCTCAGACCCATTTATTGAATCTCTGCATTATTTCAAGTTGCATCATTTGAGCAGTAAAGTTTACCTCTTTAGTGGATCTGGGCATAATAAGAACTCTAGCAAGTTTAACTTAATACTTTCACTAAATTATGCGGCAAAAGTTGATTATATCTCTACAAGAGTTGTACAACTAGAGCTAGGGGTCATCTGGTTACTCGTGCTATTGAAAATAATTCCAGTATCGTATTCGCATCAATGGTTAGCTGCTTGGTCGACATATGTTGTTTCTTGTTAGTACCCACTTTGGTTTATGTGCATATTCAATGTGATATGCACATATCAGTAGTATGTGCATACAAATATAAATGCACAAAACTGTTATTTATGTTACTTCTTGTTTAGTTAATTATACTTAATGTTGGTGTAGGTTCTCTTCTTTTTGGTATACTGCTTGTATACGGGTTTTACTCAATTGTTAATAATATATTTTACCTTATCCAAAAAAAAGTTAATTATACTTATTGTGTCTCATTGATAAAATTTTAAGTAATGTTTGTTTTTTTGTTTAAAAATTAGAAAAAAATGTTTAAAACTGATTTTTCATGATTAGAAGAGTAATGCGATGTTAATTATTCATTATTTCATATTTTAGGATACACAGTCTTAGATTCCTCTTAAAACTGTTCATTATTTTGAGAGAATTTAGAATTTATTGTTTTGAATTAATTATTATAATCTTTAGTGTTTATATACTAACATTAATCATGTAGTTGATACATATATGTGATGACAATTAATTGGGATCAAAGAGTTATCCAGTAAGGGCTTACGAGATTTAGAGAGCTCGTACTTCGCTTGAATTATCTAGTATTGCAATAAAATAAACCTTAATGGAGCGGACTAGATAGATAATATTCATATATTCGACCAACTGATTTTAGATTGATATATTGATTGATAGATTAATTATGTTAATAAACCATCTATCACATTCCCATCTCATCATCTTTTGTATGATAAGTGTGATTATATAGTTACTTTTATCTCAAGATAAACCATATATTACATTGGATAAAATAATGTAGGCCAGGAGTACCTTTTCTAACAATTTTTCATTAGATTTAAAACCCAAGACGTATATTACACTATACACCTCATACATCAATTAAAACATCCAATAGAAATACAAATCATCTGGTGATTATTACTCATGTCCCTGTAAAAAATATTTTGTGTATAATTGATCCACGAACCAAACCACCTTACAATAGAAACATGCTTGGATACCTAGTTATTTTCGGTACATTTGTCTTCCCTTTTATCCTCTTTCTTGAATTTGCACAATGTTGGTGCAGTACATGATTTTAAAACAATCTTTCGTTATGTCTATATATCTCTAAAACGAAGTTATGCTTCTGTTGATAGATTAGTAATTGTGCATGCATTTCTAGGTACAGAAAACTGCCTTTTTTTGTGCGTAAAAGGCTATCCAATCCATTTGAATCATAGCTGTTGCTTGATGGCTTTGATTACTTCTATTGGAATTTTGTTGCTTGAATTTCCCTATCCACGGATATGATAATGGTTGTGCCGTGCTTATTACTTCTATTTTTTTTAGCTTTTGACTTTTCGTATTTGCTGAACATTCTGGCAGAAAGACACTCATGCTGCTTTAAAGGTTCTCAAACATATGGAAGATGCTAATGTGAAGTCAGACTCTCAAACTTTCAGCTATCTGATAAGCAATTGCACGAGTGGGGATGACATATCTAAGGTCATTGGTTTTACATCTTAGTTCAGTACTCCCATATGATAAGTTCTCTTATGTGATCTTGATAAAGGACCTTTGTCCTGACTTGGCAAAATTATTTTGCACTAGTTGTTGTGGGAATATGACTGTAGATTACACTTGCTTTTCTCATTTCTCTGGGATTACTAGGTTTGATAATTTGAGTGGATGCATTATTTTCATTTACTAGCTTATTCTAGATTATTTGTTCTTTCATATTTCACGTTATGAAGAGAAGGTGGTTCAGTAGTTGTGAGTAAAAGTTAGAATGGTGATGATAATGTCCTTGATTATAGAAGGAAGGCTAGCTTATATTGAACTTATTTCCAATTTAAGATTATAAGACTAGTTCAGTTCATACACTATCAGCAGTCATGCAAGCATATTGGCAATATCCCGGGTTCCTTTGGAGACAAGTGTGGAAGGGAAACTTTTGAACTCCTGGGTAGGATGGAGCAGTGTTATCAAAAGCGAAAAGCGCAAAAAAGCTCTTAGGTCAGCTGGGGCTTTAAGCGCAAATAAAGCGCGGGCTTTAATGAAAAAAGGCGCAATGGTGCAAAGATACAAATATATATGTTCTTAGTCCAAGACTAATAATAACAATCATGAATAACAAATATATGGACAAAGAAATTGTAAAAACATTACAATAAAGTGAAATATCAATTATCTAGTGTCACCTCTTCAAGAGAGGCTCATTAGCAAGGAAAAACTTGTGTCAGAGCCTTGATGATGACACTGAAGCGCACATAAAGCGAGGCGAGGCGCTCAACATGTTTTGAACCTCGCTTCAGGGCTTAAGCGCGCCTTTGACAACACTAGGATGGAGAGTTTGGGGGTTGGATTAACCATATAAAAAATTGAAAAGCTTCATAATTTATGTAGATACTGCTTCGGAAGAAAAATGTGGCTAAAATAAGAAGTTGATAAATTAACCGGTGCATAGAGTGTGATATAGACCGTGTTTGACTAGTGAGGGCATAAGAAAATTCTACTATTAACCCTCATATGAAAAAAGAGGAAAGCCATTGAATGATGTATGATTAGCATAAATTTTTAAGCATGTTTCATCAATACATCCATCGACACGGTGCTAGTCTATCCATTTGATGTAGAAGTTGTCCTTTATGTGACTGCAATTCTCTTGAAGCAATCTACCGCAAAATTTCCATAAAATATTTCAGTGGTAATTGGTCCGTGGATCTGCTTCCTTTATCTAATTTATTTAGCATAGACTCTTTTGCTTCGTTTCCCTTCTTTGTTTATAAAATATCTGTTTTTTCTTTCAATATTAGCACATAGGTGCTTATCTTGTTGACATTGGTTACAAATGTGCAACTATAACAGTTGGTAATTTGAAAATTTGTAGTTTCTTGATGAGATGAAAGATTCTGGAGTCCAACACACAAAGCATGTATATATGTCGCTAATAAATGGATATGCAGCTTCTGGACAGTTTGAAAAGGCTAAACAGGTACACAACGAGTATATTGGGTTCTACAAATATTTCATGGCCGTATTTTTTCCTTTTTTTTTTTTATGCTAAATCCTTTGTTAGATCCATGGATTCTTAGTAACTGGTTTTCCCCTGATTTCAGTTATCTGCTTCACTATATTTATTTAATTTTGTTGAAGTTTCTGCCGGTACATGTTTGGTGGGTGCACACATGAATATTAAGAGATTAATTTATAAGCTTTCTTTGAAGCTATGCTATGTTGTAGTGTAAATTCTGACTTGGGGCTTTTTATCTTGTCAAATAGGAAGCTTTCATGTGAAATATACTCTTTGCAGATAAAAATGAAATACTCTAAAACTGATAACTGCAGTGTATAGCATCCATGCGAAAGTATATTCTTTTTGCTTTCTCTCGGAATAGGCATGATCTTGCCAAAAGAAAATAGGAGTTTTTCTGATGATTTAGAATCTTCAATGGATGTGCAGGTAATCTATGATCGAAGAGTACCTGTAAAGGGTTTCAATGAAATTAGAAGTGTGCTTGTTGCAGCTCTTGCTTCACATGGGCAAATATCAGATGCCCTTAAAATATATGAGGAAATGAAAGAAGCTCAATGCAAGTTGGAGCCAAAAGCGATTATCTGTCTCATTGTAAGTGCCTTCTTGCATATGGGCTCTTTCCAAGGATCATTTCCTTGGACACCTTTCTGACACATTTACCCTTTTAAATCATAACCTTGCAGGAAAACCTTCAATCTGAAGGAGATTTGCGTAGATTGCTCCACCTACTTGAGCAATTAAATGGCCTCGATCATTGGGTTGATGCCGCCTATAGGGTCATAACATATTGTATTCGGAAAGATCACTTCAGGTCTAAATTCACAATTGTTTCTTGAGAATACTGCTGAAATTTAGAGTTGCTTTAATTTTTCCCTCTTTTGTAATAGATCTATTGTTGACTTGCTTAAAAAGCTGGTAGATGCATACAAGTATGATGAAGTGGCTAAGGAAGTTCTATTCGATGAGGTATTGCGCTTGTTCCTTTTCTCTGCTTTATATTGGAAAGAATAATTATGTGTTACAGAAACTCAATTCTTTTTGGGTTCCTGTGATTCATATACTCTTATCAGTTTTTGTGTGCAAGATGAAGCTCCCCACTGCATATGATATTTTTACTTGACAAAATTGTCATTAACAATGGAGGCCTTTATTTAGCTCTGATGTGTTTTCTTGTTTGATACTCATTTTTGGTAATCATGGAGCAGGTTTTCTGCCAGATTGCGGAAAAAGATCCAATAAATTTACAGTTAGGCTTGGATCTCCTTCAGGCTATTAAGAAAGAGATTGGTCTCCTCCCTTCACGACAAAGTCTTGATTTCCTCCTCAGTGCTTGTGTCAATGCGAAAGATTTACAAGCTTGTTATCTGATTTGGAAGGAGTACAAAATAGCTGGTCTTCCTTACAATATTTTAAGTTATGTGAGGTAATTTCGAATAACTAATGTTTTTAAGTCTTGTTTGCTTGTCTGAAATTTCTGTTCTTAGGAAATCCATGATAGTTACTCATATCTTTTTATTTTGATTTCTCTACTGTTGCATCCGTTGAGAAACCACTTAATTAATCATTCAATACTAAGATTTAGTTAAGCTAGACCAATGCATTTTCATGTATGAAAAAGAAAATATTTGTCATTTATAACTATTTCAAAGATATCTACCAATCTAACCTAACATAAAGTTGAAGTTGAAAAAAGGTTAGAAAGAATAAAGTCATCGAACTAATAATGTTTCTGAATTGCTCGGTAGCCTTTCTCTTCTGTGTTCTATGGATTAAGGTTCTAGACCTATGAAAAACATTGGGAGCTTTATGGGGTTTTATTCTAAGTTGCGCGGACTCTCCCTTTTTTGGTGCCGATCCCGTCTCGACACGGGTCGGGAGCGGGATACATCCGGGATACGGTCAACCAAATTTCGGATACTTTGACTGGCATGAGAAGATATGAAAAATGTGGAAATAGAAAGGGAAACACAGGAGAGGAAAATGGCAGGTAAGATTCTTCCCTGGCCGAAAGTAATGGTGTTCGCTGGTGGGATTTTTCTGGTAGCCAAGGTTGAAAAGGATGGAGGAATGAGGGGGAGAGAGATAAAAAGGAGGTTTTTTTAAACTGTTTGTAGTTATATTTTTCACTGTCATGCTCTTTAAAGTTGTGTATACCACATATTTTGTCCATGTCGGCTATTTAATTGCCACATAAGCTCGATCAATGGATCAGAGGTGTTTAAAAAAATAGATTTGTTATAGGTTCAGGTGTATGGATGAGAACCCATGGAGTTGGTGGGTCGGAACAGAATTTCGTGCATGTACAAGTGTCAATTTACCTATAAAGCCTTTTGTTTACTTGTTTCCCCTAAAAGTCTTGTTACAAGTGCTAGTAGCCTCATTTTGTCTCTATCGTATTTCAGCCTATGTAGTACTAACAGCTGGTAGTCTTAGCTTTGTACAAATCGAGATGCTGGGCTCCTTCCTCATAAATGAAATCAGAAAACCAGCTTTTATGTTCATTTCTCTTCTATATTTAGTAAGCTTTCCATTTTTTGATTTCTTGTTCCTTGCTATTGAGAACGCGACGATCCTCTATTTTTATTACGCTCCAGTTTGATATGTTTCATTCGATACTTAATTATCTACCCTTTAATATATATTAGGGTTCTCTTTTACCTTATAAAAAAAAAGATATATTAGGGTTCTCTAACATGAGGGGTTCTCTATATCTCACACTTGTCATATGATAGATACATATTGACATCATTTATGTCATTTTCATACGATAATTATTTTCACTGATTCTAGGAGTTAAATTAAAACAATTATTCTGACGAATGCTGCACTTTTTCCTGTCTGTAAAACAGACTACCCAAGGATGCAAAAAACAGTTGTATTTCACCTTAATAGATTTTGGCTACTTGTGATATCACAAATGTTGTTTGTCCTTTTATGTTTTCCTTCTTTGCTCTAATTCATTGTTTGATGCAGGATGTATCGAGCCTTGTTGGCATTAGGGGACTACAAATCTGCAGCAAATATTCTCAATAAAATACCAAGGGATGATATTCATGTTTGCAGTGTAGTCCAAGCTTGTCAAGAAGCTTATGGAATGTCTGCCTCCACAAAAGGGAAAAAGGAAAAAAAGAAAATTAGGAAGGATGTGAGATGTGAGATTTGATAAGTGAAGTTCGTAGGAGATTTAGAAAATTCTTCGGTATGTATTAATTCTGAAATTGCCGGTCTCTGTTCGTGCTGCTTTTTTGTCCTTTCTCTTTGTGCTCACTTTTCTTAGTCCGTTTTTGGTTGCAGCACTTGTTTGAGATCAACATTTTGCAGATCTTGTAGATGTACAACTTTTAGGGCTGAGAACTCGTTCTTTTTCATGTACCCTGTGAGAGCTCTATATTAGTCCTGCTTTGAAATTGCCCTGAGATTAACAATAAGTTGGGAAGTGGATCAAGAGAAAAGAGACACTTCATTTGACTTCTGGTATCATGGAATCATTGCCTATAATCATTTGCGGCATAGAAGGAACTTGCACTGAAATGTACAAGGACTAAGAATCAAGTGGTGAAGTCCGGCTTGTTTCAATTTGAAGAGGACCTGTAACATGTGTTTTCCCGAGTTCTCTGTAGACTCATTTGTTAATTTAGGGATCAGGTACGTGATAGTTTAGGTATTTTTAATTGATCGATGGTACACACATTTACACCTCCAAATTTCCCTCGTGGTATTTTCGATAGTTTAGAAGGGGCCTTATATGTACTTCCATTTGGTCGCTAGCCGTTTGTCCCATGCTAACATTTCAGACCATCTGGTTCAAATGTGAAACAGAGCAGATTGGTTTGGCTTTTACTTATAAGAAAAATGAGAAATCCTATTTGGAGCAATGCAAAAAGTGTTCAATTGTAAACTGAATTGTTTGGCCTCTCTAATAAAAGCAATTGTTCAGTTCTTACCTCTTCTCGTCTCCTCTGAACGAAACAAATATAAAGTGATTATCAGCTTTGTGGTTACAATTCTTTATTGAGTCTTTCCTCCGAATTGTAGTTGTTTCTTTATCAAAATTTTATTTAAAGCTAATTGTAGCAACTTAGTACAATTTTATTTAAATCATGAAACTCATTATATTCCGTTTGAAAATGTGTATGTAGCTTCCTTGAGAGGGTGATCGGGAAGCATTCTCTCTGTCCTCTATATCTGACCCGAACTAACTTTTTCATTTTCATTCACTCACAAGACTCGAACAATAATTTATTGAATCGACTAATTTGAGTGCTTTTTAGTTTCATTTACAGGACTCAAACACAAATCAAAATTCATTGATTAGAATAATTTGAATTTGCATTGAGAATGCCCCTAGAAGGGTAAAAACTCCTTATCAAAGGTTTTCATTTTCATTTACCGGACTCAAACTCGAACTGATGATCAATCCCAACTATCACGCCATACCTCTCAATAGCAAATAAAGATACACTCCAATACACCGCAAATGTTACTAGAAATCATTACAAAACCTTAAAAAGATTCCAGCTTTCCATTTTCCACCAGCAAAAGCTTCTCAAAAATAATTAGCAAGAAGATAGCTTGTCTACAACGTGCCTTAGCTTGTTAAGTCTCTCATTCAAAGTCTCTTCTTTCTTAGAAGCACTAACCATAGCCAAATCCATTTCCATTAACTTCAATAATCTATACAATTCAGTCACCATGCTATCTTCCACTTTCCCTTCTTCCCTCAACACTTCTGCTTCTTCTAAACTCTTTCCGCAACTATTTCTCCCACTTTAGCCGATAAAGCTGTTACAACGGGTTTATAACATCATACAAAATAATTTTAAGAACAATGGAAACAAACATGGTATCAATGAAAACAACACGATAATGAACCACGGGAAACAACCATCCAAACAGGGGGTTAAGATGGTAAAAACTCCTTATCAAAGGTTTTCGTCTTCATTCTCATTTATAGGACTCAAACTCGAACATGATCATACTTAAATGCACTACAAATGTTACTACAAGTTATTAAAAAAAGATTCGAGCTTTCCATTTTCCACCAACAAAACCTCATCAAAAAGAAATAGCAACAAGAATAGCTTGCCTACAACGTGCCTTAGCTTGTTCAAGTCTTTCATTCAATGTCTCTTCTTTCTTAGCATCACTAAGCATAGCCAAATCCATTTCCATTAACTTCAATACTCTATACAATTCAGTAACCATTCTATCTTCAACTTTCCCTTCTTCCCTCAAAACTTCTACTTCTTCTTTAACTCTTTCTGCAACTATTTCTCCAACTTTAGCTAATAATGTAGTTGCAGTGGCGGAGCTAGGAATTTGGGGAAGGGTGTGCAAAATTAAATATATACTCATAATCGCTACCATTTAATCTATGTACACCGCGTAATTTTTCGGCGAAGGGTGTGCACCTGACCACCCTTCGCCTAAGGTGGCTCCGCCCATGTGTAGTTGACCCAAAATCCCTAGCCATTAACTCTTCCAATTTCCCCCAAAAAATAAGTAGGGATATAATGGATAAATGAAATAAGTAACCACGCAAAAATCCACCAAATTGAGCCTTTTCATGGTTATATAACCAACGAAGTTATAATGGATTTACAACACCATACAATGTAATTTTAAGAACAATGAACACAAACATGATATCGATGAAAACAATACATTAACGAACCATGGGAAACAACCATCTAAACAGGGGGTAAGAGGGTAAAAACTCCTTATCAAAGGTTTTCATTTTCATTTTCATTTACAGGATTCAAACCCGAAAGGTTTTCATTTTCATTTGCAGGACTCAAACACGAACATGAAAGGACAGTCTGGTGCACTAAACTCCCGCTATGCACGAGATCCGGAAAAGGGCCGGACCACAAGGGTCTTTTTGTACGCAGCCTTACCCTGCATTTCTGCAAGAGGCTGTTTCCACAGCTCGAACCCGTGACCTCACGATTACATGGCATCAACTTTACTAGATACACCAAAGTCTCCCCTTCAAACATGATCATACTTAAATGCACTACAAATGTTACTAGAAATTATTAAAAGATTCGAGCTTTTCCATCTCTCAAAAAGAATTAGCAACAAGAATAGCTTGTCTACACCTTGCCTTAGCTTGTTCAAGTCTTTCATTCAATGTCTCTTCTTTCTTAGCAGCATTAACCATAGCTAAATCCATTTCCATTAACTTCAATACTCTATACAATTCAGTCACCATTCTATCTTCAACTTTCCCTTCTTCCCTCAACACTTCTGCTTCTTCTTTAACTCTTTCTGCAACTATTTCTCCAACTTTAGCTAATAATACCGTTGACCCAAAATCTCTAGCCATTAACTCTTCCAATTTTTCAAGAAAATCCATTATTTGATATCCAATTGGCTTTTCTAAAGGTATTGGCTTTGTTCTTTTCCACCCAATTTCGAAATTTGGTGGTTCTTGTTTTATAAGCCCAGTTCTTGATTTTCTGTCACGGATTATTTCAGATTTTCTTCTTTTTTCTATAGGGAATTTTTCTGGGCTATTTGTTGTTTCTGAGTTAGGTGATGGGGTTAAGAATTCAGGTTGTGAAGATTCAGGTATTGAATTTGAAGTGCATTTGATTGTGAATTTGTTTAGATGGATATGATTTGTGAGTGGAATTATTGAATAATTTGGATTTGGAGGAAGAAGGTGGACATGGTGGAGTTGAAGGATATTTGAAGCCATTGCTTAAATTTTTTCCAAGAAGTTGATAAGGTCTCTATATATAGTCAAGTGGTGACAAAAACAAAATACTGTATTTTAGTTTGTCAAAAATAACCCTTTAAAATTCACAAAGTCCCTTTTTCACTTTTGTAATTGCAGAATAGTCTCTGATTCTGAAAAAAATGATAGACAACCAGGTCTCTCCATATGCTATTTGGTGGATACACAGCTTATACAAACTAAGACTTGTGGAATATTTTAAATTTTGTCTATTTAAGGTTTATTTATTAAGATGGCAAATTTAGGATGTTACTGGTAAAGTGATAATCTAAATAGCTGATAGTTAATTAATTATAAAATAAGACATTGAAAAGATTAAAGAAATGCATTGAGAAAGAACAGATGTATATAAACTTTGGATGAGATCTGTCTTCTTTCAACTTTCTCAAAATGAAATCTATTCCAAATATATATATGTCATGTTTAGTACTTTGACAAGCTTTGCCTGTGTGAGCTCACTCACATTGCCGGTCCTAAGCCTGAATAAAGGAGGAGGGGTGCCGAGGGTAAATCGGAAACAACCTCCCTATTCAGGTAGGGTAAGACTGCGTACATCTTACCCTCCCTAGACTCCACTATTGTAAGATTACACTGGGTTTGTTGTTGTTGTTCAGTACTTTGATAGGATACAGATATCTAAATTTGATATTGTTAGACGCTTCTTCAGACTTATTGCTAATACTAAGTAGCAATAAAAAATTTGAATCCATTTCCTGATATTATGCATGGAAGAATATATCATGGCGAACTTTTCAGAAAAAATTATATCTTCCATAATAAAAAATTATAGAAATACCATAACGTATCAGTTCTGAATATGCTTGCCCTTTAAGAATCCCTCAAGCTCTACAAATGACAGAAAACTACTTTTGAAAGAGAACCTAAATCCATCAACAGGAGATACTCTTATTTATCTTTCTAAGTTATTCAGTAATTCCTTTTCGTGATCATCTTTGTTCTAACCAATGTCAAAATTAGCATTCTTTTTATACATTATTATTTCAAGTAGAAAAATAACTTTTAGGAATTTTCAAATTCTAATCACAAATTTTTAATGAAATTTTTATATTTAAACACAATTTCAATTTCCAAATACATTTTTTAAAACTTACTTGGACTTTCAGTTTATTTTCAAATGTCTAACTCAAAGTGCAAATCCAAAAAATTTAATGAACACTAATACATAAATCAGACACAGCAAGGTGTATAAAAAGGGCTTTGCTGGACGGACAAAAACATAGAATTTCCAGTTTTTGGTCTCTAAACTGCATAGAGTGAACAGACAACAATGTCGAAAGTACCTATTGGTTGTGAGCCAGTGGTGGGATCTTTAACACCGTCAAAGAAAAAAGAGTATAGAGTTACTAATAGACTTCAAGAAGGCAAAAGGCCGTTATATGCAGTTGTTTTCAACTTCATTGATGCTAACTACTTCAATGTTTTTGCTACTGTTGGTGGAAATCGGGTATTTCATCTCATCGTTCTTGTTTTTCTTTTGGGGGTTTGTTAAAATTCTATTTTTTTTTTGTTCTGCTGAGTGGGGTTTTCTTTTTAATACTAATTCTTGGTTTTGTTAGAGATTTTTATGTCAGCTTTCTGGATTGAAAAGGGTTAACGGGTATGGGTATGGACGACCCATTTGTTTGAGGTTGAAGGGTTGTTGTTGTTGTTGTTGTGTTTGTTGGCTTCATGATTTTAGTATAAAATTTAAAGTTTCATTCTTTTGGGATTTATCTTGAGTTCTGCTTTTCAATTAGGGCTGAGAAGTACAAGAATTCATGAGACTGATTTGAGCATATACTACTAGTTTGAGGTTTCCCGTCATTTCCTTTTCTGACCTGCTTTGATATGCTTTCTCTTGAGCCGAGGGTCTATAAGAAACAACCTCTTTACCTTCACTAGGTAGGGGTAAGGTCTGCGTACACTTTACCCTCCCCAGACCCCACTTGTGGGATTACACTGGGTACGTTATTGTTGTTGTTACTACTAGCTTGAGGTTGAAGCATTGGTGTTGTTGTTCTTGTGCTTGTTGGCTTCATGACTTAGTATGGAAGTTTAAAATTTTCATGCTTTAAGGGTTTGTCGTGGTTTCCATTTCACAAGTATTACCGATAATCTAGACATATGATACGACAACAAAGATACCCAGTGTAATCCCACAAGTGGGTGCAGGAGGGTATAGTGTACATAGACCTTACCCCTACCTTGGGAGGTAGAGAGGTTGTTTCCGATAGACCCTCGACTCAATCTAGACATATGATTTTTTAATTAATTAATCAGACAGTTCAGATTAATTAGCCTCATTTACACAAAAATGATTGCTGAATGATTCTTTTTCATCAAAATTATAAATTTATTAGATTGCCTTACAAAAATTATTACTAAACCAAGCATAGAATCTAAATACTAAAAATTTGGCGAAAAAGGAAAATAGAGAAAGAGTGAGAGGGGTATAAAACGAGTGAGAAAAAAGTCCTGTTTCCAGTTTCTCTGTCCTCTCTAACCTGCGGCGCCAGAGTAAGCAGAGAACAATGTCGAAAATACCTATAGGGTGTGAGCCAATGGTGGGATCGCTAACGCCGACCAACAAAAACAAATACAAAATGACGTACAAAATCGAAGAACGCAACAAGCAGAAGAACAACAACAAAAAAGAAGACAAGCGCCCATTGTACGCCATTGTCTTCAATTTCATCGACTCTCTCTACTTCAATCTCTTTGCTGCTGTCGGCGGGAATCGAGTATTTAATCTCCTCCTCCTTTTTCCTTTAGGGGATTGGTAAAATTATACCGATTTTTGGTTTGGTTAGCGATTTGTGTGTTACCTTCGGGAGTAACGCTAATAAAATAATTGAGTTCTCAAATGAAACGGGTTAATGGGTACGGATATAGCCGACCCAGTAGTTTGAGATTGAAGCTTTACTGCTGTTGTTGTTCTTGTGCTTGTTGGCTTCATGAATTAGTATGACAGTTTAAATTTTTTCATTCTTTTAGGATGTGTTTCACATTCTGCTTTTCAATTAGGGCTGTGAAGTACAGAACACATGTGATTTGGGGCATTTACTGCTACTTGTTAAGTTGGTAATGTGATACAGAAAAGATGTAATATTTAGGTAGAATAAAAAAAAATCCATCTTGGTCTGTGTTAGCGGAAATGTAAAAGAAAGAACACAAGATTTAACGTGATTCAGATCAAAATGATCCTACATCCACCAGAGAATAGTTACCTTTATATTATTAACAAAGAAAGGGGAGAGATCCCAATTACACCTAAGAGAATTGCTGTCTCAATTCTCTACTCACTACAAAGGATTTATGAATTTTTGGGATGCTAAACAAGGAAGAATTGCCTCTCATTTTATAGGCATAAAATGACTTGGGCTCCAAGTGTGCTACATGAGCTCTTCAATTCTCCTCCACATCTTAGCATTCTTTGGCTCCAAGCAATGCATCCTTTGGCTCCAATTAATTGAGCATCCTTTGGCTCCAAGTAATAGGAAATCATCCAACACATGAGTTTTTCTATCACATAACAAAAAACCAACTCTTTCAGTCTGTCTATTTGTTTTAATGCCTCAAGGTCGATATTAGCTGAGGGTCTATCGGAAACAACCTCTCTACCTCCCAAGGTAGGGGTAAGGTTTGTGTACACTCTACCCTCCCCAGACCCCACTTGAGGGATTACACTGGGTATGTTGTTGTTGTAAGGTCGATATTAGCTCACCTGTTGCTCGTTTCAGTTGAAATGTGCCAAAAATTGACTTGCAAGTTGCTTTAATTTTGATGGTTCAAGGACCTCTTTTGTTTCCTGCAATTGCTCTTATGCTTATCTTGGTAGATTCGTTGATGCATAACAAACTAAAATGTCTTTATGCACTTAGGATGGGTGGGCCAGCTTTGTTCAAACTTACCTTATATGCTTTACCTTACAATAAACCGTCCATGCTAAAGATAATGATTTTCAGAATTGGGTATGAAGTGTAAATCTTGTACTATCTCTTAATGTTGTGGAGTTATGCCATTATACACCTTGTTGTATTTCTTATCAAACCTGAGACTTATGCATGATGCAAAACGTTTATTGCTTAAGATAAATTCAGAAATCAGAAAGGGGCATGCTCTTGTAAATGAGGTGTATTTTCTTGATGTAGATAATTTCATCTGAGAATTTTGCAATAATATGGAACTGAAAGAAGATAATAATTACAGAAGAATCAGAGTGCTAACTTCAGTATGCATTTCTACTGTATGCCAATTGCCGATAGCTTAGACTCATAAGTTTTTAAATTTTTGTTGGTTCGTCAGGTTACTGTATACCGATGTCTCGAAGGTGGTATTATTGCTGTGCTGCAGTCTTACATTGATGAAGATGTAAGAAGTTGCAAGTACTCAGTTGTTGCATTTGTACTTTACGTATGTCATCTCGTATGCTTAATAAGCTTTTGGCCTTTTCCATGTGCTTTGATGATCAGAAAGATGAATCCTTTTACACTGTAAGCTGGGCCTGCAATATTGACGGGAATCCATTGATAGTGGCTGGAGGAATAAATGGAATTCTCCGTGTTATTGACGCTGGCAATGAGAAGATACACAAGGTCTTGTACATGAAATATTTCATTTGCATTTTACAGGTTAACTAAAGTAGTTGCTCCTTTAGTTATAAATAATGAATATCTGTAACTGAGTTCATAACATCCATCTAATTAATCTCTAGCTGAAGACTAAAGTATTTCTTTCTTCCATGATCCAATCCATGTTATTCATCATGATATGAACAAGTTAAGTTTTCAGTCACGATTAGTTCCATGTTGAGTTGTATTAACAATACAAACTTGAAAGATAAAGCTGCTCTTGAAACTAGTTACATGCTGACTTAATAGCATGTGTCTATTCACCTTTGTTAATCTACCTGTTTATGATTGAACAGAGCTTTGTTGGGCATGGAGACTCAATAAACGAAATTAGGACTCAAGCCCTGAAACCATCTCTTGTAATATCAGCCAGCAAAGTATGTTCCTTAAGTATCCTTCTCTTTCTTTCTTAACCATTCCTCAAAAAGGAAAATTGTATTTTCCTCTAAAATGGCATGAAATTTTTTTTTACTGTTGCAAGATGTCTGTAGACTAGCAGTCAATTTTGCAACTGTTTCACTTGGCATATTTTAATGATCACGAGTGTTTCAGGATGAATCGGTTCGCTTGTGGAATGTTCATACTGGAATATGCATTTTGGTATTTGCTGGTGCTGGGGGTCACCGAAATGAAGTACTTAGCGTGGTAAGTTACTCTGCTACCTATAGTCCCTCTCCAACGATGGAGCTGGTGGCAAAGTAATGTCTTTCACATCTGTTGTCAACAATACTGGGAACTAAGATTTTGAGCTTATCCTCTGGTTTGTGATGGTTGTAGGACTTTCATCCTTCTGATATATATCGCATTGCTAGCTGTGGAATGGATAACACTGTTAAGATCTGGTCAATGAAAGGTAAAATTTGTAACACTTCCATTATACATTGATTGTTGAAATGACATATGATATACAACTAAGTTTCATCACCTACTAAAACTTTGGAAAAGAGAAAAAAGGGTGATCTCTAGAGGAGCAACTTGTGATTAGTTATGTTCTCAAGGCCTCTCCAGAACCTTTCCGATGGTGTTAATTTTGTGCTTACTGTATGCCTTTACTTTTTTGGATTTGGTGACTTGTAGCCGATATACCCCGAACCTGACATGACTGCCTGGACTGTTAAACGAATGACTTGCACCCAATCTACAACATGGAATACATTAATCTATTAGCAGATATTTCTATGAGGATATCTTTGTCTTTGGTACAAGTCTTGAAATGAAGTCAATAATTTCAAAGATCCAATTGTAGTTATAAATGCACCAACTACCTAGATGGAAATATGAATCAGCGTGCAGTTATCCTAGACATTAACAAATTCTGATGTTGACAATGCTCGGTATCTAGACTACTTTACTACCCCATTCATAGTCACACATATCAGCGAATACTGTACTGTTGTTACTGCTAGGAGGATGTAGTGTTGGCTGTGGATCAGATTTGTATTGCATCATCTATTCCACTGGTGCGCAGTGGTTACACAAGTTTGAAAACATAAAATGAAGTAACATATATTTGAGCTGACATTTCTTTTCTTATGAACTGCTTGTGCTGCAGAATTCTGGACATATGTTGAGAAATCGTTTACTTGGACGGATCTTCCTTCCAAGTTCCCCACAAAATATGTTCAGTTTCCCGTGAGTATTGTCTTGTTGCTTCTCTCCTTCCCTGCCTTTTTCCTTCTGAAACTTTGGTTGGAGATTTTTTCTTTCTGTAACCTCCTTTTAATCCTTTCAGATATTCATAGCTTCAGTCCATAACAACTACGTTGACTGTAACCGATGGCTTGGTGATTTTATCTTGTCCAAGGTAAATGGATTGACCTGCTTACTGCCTGAGTGGTTTCCTTTTTCCAACTGTTCTGCTATATGAACCTATTAAAAATAGTTCTGTTCTATGAATTCTTGGTTGGCATTAGCTTCCTTTCTTGGGAGAGATTTACTATTCTGAATTCAGAGAGGGGAAATCAGAATAACCTGGGAACCTCTGGAGAAACATAGCATAGCTTTCTTTCTTGACCACAGATGGTCTTTTCAGTAATTTCCTGTACTTTTCATAATTTTCCTATACTGATCTGTGAATTTTGTTGGAAATACTAGAGTGTTGACAATGAAATTGTACTATGGGAACCAAAGATGAAAGAACAGTCTCCTGGAGAGGTTAGTCTAGTCATGTTTGGGACTGTCTTTTTGATAAATATTTTCTAAATAGGAAACTTTCCTAACGTATATTGATCTACATTTAGGGTACCGTTGACATCCTCCAAAAGTATCCTGTCCCAGAGTGCGATATATGGTTTATCAAGTATTCATGTGATTTTCACTACAAAGCAGCAGCTATAGGTAATTCTTATAGCTAATCAAAATCTTGTATCTGCTTAACGAGTTTTTTCAACATTTTTTCTGTTAGTGGGCTGATCACTGGATAATGCTCAAATCTGGAATTAAATGTTACTGCTTGTGTAAGACCGTCTGGTGTTGCCAAGTGTGGTATGAAGTAACTTGTAACCCAGAGGGTAATCAAGATTATCTAGTATTAGCCCCAGTAGAATACAAAGGAAAAGTTTTTCAATCCATTTTCTGGTTTCTCCAAGCAAACTTGAATTCATCCTTTGACCTTTATCTAACAGGAAATAGAGAAGGGAAGATCTTTGTCTGGGACCTACAGAGCAGCCCACCAACTCTGATTGCAAGGTTGATCTCTGTCGATGCACTGCTCCCTAGTTTCTGATCGTCCTCATTTTAATGCTTTGGATTTCAAGTGTTTGTGCTTGACTTTTGCAGGTTATCTCATGTTCAATCTAAATTACCAATTAGACAGACTGCCATGTCCTTCGATGGAAGGTTAAGATCCATAATCACTTTAACTGCATCTTTGCGTATGTTTTTGCAACCTGTGCATTAACTAATTATGTCTTTATTCTTCAGCACCATACTTAGCTGCTGTGAAGATGGGACTATATGGCGCTGGGATGTAGTAGCAACTTCTTGACTGTGAGCAGAACATCTGTCTCCTGCTGTGCTAGTGAATTAACTTGTATTATTAGTGCTGGACATAATGCTGTAATTATGGCTTTCGATAGTGGCCAAAACTCAGTGGGGCCTTGAGTAGGTCTGAGATTGTTACTAAGTTGTTGATACTAATCTTAGTTTGTGGTCTGAATTGGCCTACTTTCCTGATCGACCTTTTCCCCTGATGTATGTGTTGATGAGTGGCATGCTAAAAGAACTTTTAGAACTCTGCCTCCAAGTTTGTGTATGTGCTAGATTGATCTTTGTACTGGCTCATGCTTGCAATAAGGTTAAGGTAGGACACAAACCATGCTTAAAATGTGTGAATATGAGTAGATTAAATGTAATCATATTTCAGAAATGCAGAGTTTATGCCAAAAATAAACGATGCTCAATTGGCCAACATATTGAGTTTCCATTTACTGATGGCAAATACAATACAATATCAAGGAACCCAATAAATGCAGAGGCTGTGCCAAAAATCGAGGATGCTTGATTTGGTCAACATAATGATCTTCCCATAATGATGGCAAAATATAATACAATAGAATATCAAGAAACCTCTAACATATGTGGGTGTTGAAATCCAATGGTACATTGATACAAAAGTTTCTATGCAACTGCGGTTTCTTTCTTCTACTTTTTCTCGTTGTGCTACTTGCTCAAACATATTTTGGGTAGTACATATGTACAAAAGGAATGGCCAACCTGTATGATTCTTTTACTATATTAACACACAACATACTACTGAAAGGACTTATAGGCGATTACCTAGCTTTACCCGATCCATAGGAGTAATATCTATCTTTCTAAGTTATTTAGTAACTTTTTTTTGGTGCTTACCTTGTTCTACCCGATCTTAGTATTGTTTTTCTTTATTATGGATTGCCATTTCAAGTAGAGAAATAAGTTTTAGGAATTTTTCAAATTTTAGTCACAAAATTCTAATCGTACGTTTTTGAAACTTGATTTGATTTTCTTTATTAAAATTCAACCAATTCACGTCCAAAATGTACTAAAAAATTCAACAATGATTATTAGAAAGCACTTTATCTTCCGATTTTCTGACGCGAATTCAAATATAATATGATCCCAATATCCATACGTTAATCCGACGAAAACACATCAAAGTGGTCTTTAATGTATGAGGGCTGGACTGTTTTAATCCATTAATATACCGTATAATCAAAATAGTCTTACTGTATAGAAAAAATATTCATTTCAGTCCATCATCTATACAACACACGAAATAGTTTTTTTTTTTTTTTGACATGTACGAAATAGTTCTTAATGTATAAAAAAAGTGATCATTTTAGTCCTAAACCTCAAAAGTAACGGTATAAATAAAAAAACCTGTTAAGTTTCATTTTTTTTGCACGGATTGCCCTTCTTTTGGGGTGGTCTTTAATTTTTGCCCCTCATATTTGTGTTCTTTAAGTTTTGCACTTCGCTTGGATACCTGAGGTTCTGGGTTCGAATCCCCGCTCAGGCATAAAATAAAAAAATAATTTCACAAGGCAGGGTTGGGGGAGTGTATGCCGGATCCAGCATACAATCCTTAAGGAAAAACTAAAGTTATACCGGAGGGGGCAGACTTTGCCTTGAGACATATATATATATATATATATATATATATATATATATATATATATATATATATATTTATTTATTTTTACATTTCAAGGCAAACTTTTAATTATGCCTTAAGGAAAAGTTCCGCCTTATGGGGACATACTTTTGATTATGCCTTAATTAAAAGTCTGCCCCATAAGGCATAGTTCCTTAAGGAAAAGTTTTGCCCCATAAGGCATAACTAAACTATGCCTTGAGGAAAATTATGTTATAAGGAAAGCAAGAAAAATGATAGTTTTTGCTTCCCTCACGTGAACAGCTGGTTAAACTTAACATATTTTTTTTATTTGCACTGTTACTTTTTACGGTTTAGGATTAAAATGATTATTTTTTAGACTATTTCAGTTACATGATATATATAAAGGATTAATTTTTTTTTTTATATATATATATATATATATTAAAGATTATTTCACTTATGTTGTATATATATAAAGGACTAAAATGAATTTATCTTATACATCAAGGACCGTTCGATTATACGGTGTATACGGAGGACTCAAATAGTCCAACCTCAATACATTAAGGACCATTATGATCGCTTTCTCTAAATCAAAGAGACTAGTAATAGGGGCTATAATTAGGGCTATGCTGGACGGTGAGACTTCACATCGTTTTTTTTGCCTTCTTTCAAGTCTGTCAGTCAATCTGTACTCTTTTTTCTTTGACGGCGTTAGTACCTATAGGGTGTGAGAGCCAGTGGTGGGATCTTTAATGCCGTCAAAGAAAAAGAGTACAAATTGACTAACAAAATCCAACAAAAAAGCCTTTTGTTTCCTACAATTGCTCTTATGCTTATCTTGGTAGATCCATTGATGCATAACAAACTAAAATGTCTTTTGTACTTAGAATGGATGGCCTTGTTCAAACTTACCTTATATGCTGTAATGGTTGACAGTTTTTTATTTGTTTCTTTCTTCACACTTCCGCAGTGCCACATGTTGAACAGATTGATAATAATAATAATTCCCTATTGGTTTAACTTACTATTATAACTGTCCATGCCAAGATAATGATTTTCAGAATTGGGTATAAACTGTAAATCTTGTACTATCTCTTAACATTGTGGAGTTATGTTATTATATATCTTGTTGTATTTCTAATCAAACCTGAGAGTTATAGATGATGCAAAGAATTTATTGCTTAAGATAAATTTAGAATCTGGAAAGGTGCATGCTCTTGTAAATGAGGTGAGGTGTATTTTCTTGGTGTAGATCGTGCCATTTTATTTTATTTTTTTGGATAAGGTTAGGTTTTATTTTTATTTAAAAAAAAAAAAAAAAAACTATCAAGATGATACTGAACGTACATAGAAAGAGCAGGCTAGAGTACATTAGAAACCTAAGCAGTCTAGCATGTCATCTAAATTCTTTCCAATTGTACAGGTTGCGCAAACAAGTATATTTCACAGACTGCAACTGCTTCTTTTTGTCTTCAAACTTTCTTTCCATTTAGTCCAAGCTATGCTAAGAGGAATGGCATTCCAGATCTTCTTTAGGGATGTGTCTGGACATGCAACTTCACAATGCACAAAAATATGGTTCACAGATTCACAAGCTTTCTCACACAAGTAGCATCTGCTGCACATTATCCAACCCCTTCTCTTCAATTTTTCTAGCGTTAGACATGCTTCATGACACACTAGCCAACCAAAGAAGGTGACTTTTCTTGGGACTGTAATTCTCATGTCATCTGAGGATTGTTCAAAAACATGCGGAACTGAAAGAAGATAACAATAACAGAAGAATCAGAGTGCTAGCTTCAGTATACTCAGGACTCATATGTTTTTAATTTTCTGCTAGTTTGTCAGGTTACTGGATACCAATGTCCCGAAGGTGGTGTTATTGCTGTGCTGCAGTCTTATATCGATGAAGATGTAAGAAGCTGCAAATTCTCAGTTGTTGCATTTTGTAGTTAAGACATATGTCATCTCGAATGCTTAAGAAGCTTTTGGCCTTTCGATGTACGTTGTAGATCAGAAAGACGAATCCTTTTACACTGTAAGTTTGGCCTGCAATATTGATGGTAGTCCACTCATAGTGGCTAGAGGAATAAATGGAATTCTCCATGTTATTGATGCTGGCAATGAGAAGATACACAAGGATAGTACATGAAATATTTGACGCGCACTTTACATGGTAAACCAAAGTAACTGCTCTTTTAGTTATAAATAATGAATACCTGCAAATGAGTTTGTAACATTCGTCTAATTTATCTTTATCTGAAGACTAATGTATTTCCTTTCTCACTTGATTCTACCCATCTTATCATCGTGATATGAACAAGTATAAGTTTTCCTTAAGTTTTCCTTCATGTTTCATTCCATGTTAAGTTATAAGTTTGAAAGATGGTCACCGAAATGAAGTACTCAGTGTGGTAAGTTACTCTTTTAACCGCATTACCACTCCAAGATGGAGATGGTGGCAAAGTAATGTCTTTCACATCTGTTGTCAACAATACTTTGGACTAGGATTTTGAGCTTATCAGCTGGTTTGTGATGGTTGTAGGACTTCTATCCTTCTGGTATATATCGGATTGCTAGCTGCGGAATATTGTTAAGATCTGGTCAATGAAAGGTAAAATTTGTGACACTTCCCATTTTACATAGATTGTTGAAATGAAATGATATACACAACTGAGTGTCACCACCTGCTAAAACTTCAAAAATGAGAATAAGAGTGATCTCCAGAGGAGTAACTTATGATTGGCTATGTTCTCGAGGCTTCTCCAGAACCTTTAGGATGATGTTAATGTTGTGCTTATGGGATGCCTCTATTTTTTCAGATTTGGTGACTTGTCACCTATATAACTTGAACCTGACACGACTACCTGGACTTGTTGAACTAATGACTTGCAAGCAATTATCAGTTGATATTTCTATGAGGATATCTCTGTCTTCGGGCACAAATGTAAAAATGATGTCAATAATTTCAAAGAACTAATTGCAGTTTTAAATGCACCAACTACCTAGAAGGAAAGCAGGGGAGATCTGGGACAGCATAGTGGAAAACACTGAGAAAAAGTTAACTAGGTGGAAGACCCAATATCTATCCATAGGTAGTTGACTCACCCGAAGTAATTCTGTTCTTGATTCTCTCCCCACATATGTGATGTCCCTTTTCCTTTACCTTCCAATGTGATCAAAAGACTGGACAAACTTAGGAGAAATTCTGTGACAGGGATGTAAAGATGGAAAGGGCTATAACTTGGTGAAATGGAAAGAGTCTTACTCCGCAAGAAGAGGGGTGGCTTGGGAATCAGGATCTTGAGTTTGCAGATAAATGCCTAATGATGACATGGTTATGGAGATACAATGGCGAGGAAACTGCTCTATGGAAGGAAGTAATAAAGGCCAAGTTTGGTGAAACAAATCCAAGGTGCACAACGTAGTCAGTCATAGAAACTTATGGAGTTGGAGTATGGAGAGACATTAGGGCCTTTGGCTAATGCTGGAGGCAAATCTCAAACTAAAGGTAGAAGATGGTAGCAAGATCCAGTTCTGGAAAGAAGCTTGGATTGACCAAACCCCTCTTGTGGATTCTTTCCAGATTTATGCAACATCTGCAACAACCCTGAAGCTGAAGTGAGTGAATGCTGGTCAACTCAACGGTGGGATCTGCTTTTGATAAATATCTTGCCAAGGCTACTGCTTTTGATTGTTTAAAGATAGCTTAAAATTCACAAATAGTCTTGTCATTTTTTCACTTTGTAACGAATAGTCACCATCATAGAATTTCTAACTTTATAGTAATAAATTACAGGATTATCACTTGCAAAAATAGAGTATAAGTAACAGTATTTTATATTGGTAACGTATATAATTTTCTAAGAATGATTAGACTACAAATATAATATAACAAAAGAGTATATTATTGATTGTATAAGTTGTGTGAGGGGAGGTGGAGATGATTCGGACATATGCAAAGGAGATGCGTAGATGCTCCAATGAGGAGGTATGAGAGGTTAGCCCGAGGAGTGGGAGAGATAGGCTTAAAAAGTCTTGGGGAGACACAATTTCAACTTACCAAGAGCATGACCCTTGATAGGAGGGTGTGAGGTCGAGAGGGTTAGTAGGTTACCGCACTGATCTCTTTTCAGTACCAGGAGTATTAGGAGCTTTTTATATCTGCTTATGCTTAGACTTCTAGATGGCTCCATGATAATATGATGAAATTTCATATATGATATTTAGGGAATATTCTTGGTTTTGACTCTTCTAGCAGCACCACGTAAATAAAAAAGGTACCGAACTTTCAATTTTTTTTTCATGGGAAACTTCAACTAAAGGTCCAATGGCTGCAACAACATACCCATTCGGCAACACAACAAGCAATTCAAAGTCACTCACCCTAGAACCTACTTTTCATTTATATTAATCCAGAATTAGCTATTCCTAATTTATTTTTTTAATTATTCCTAGCCAGAGAAATTAAACTAATCTCGAGATCCAGAAACACATCGTAGTTATACTCCTGCAAGACAAGAAACACTGATATTCCTCAAATTCCATAAAGAGTACCTAAGCGAATAAGAGTAGAGGGGTTGAAAACATAGACAAACACTGTCGTTCCAATTATGCAAAATGAAAAAAAAAAAAAAAAGGGACCAAAATGCCAACAAGAATCAGTCATCGAATTGGAACTAACCACTCCCGGCTTTAATTACACCACATATTACAGCTCCAATAGTAGAAACAATAACAGAGGAACTAGACTTATCAGTGTATCAAAGAGACACCAACAGAACTTTATAACTGGTTCAAAGAAAATAACACATTGAACACAAACAAGAACTAAACAGCAATTATAGAAAACACATAACTGTTTATTAGGTCGCATGTAACACGTAATATAAGACAGATTAAGATTAAACCCATCTCAATCAGTGAGGGGCTATCTTGCGAGCAACAGACTTATTAAACCACGCCTTCCAGCTTCCAGCTCCCTTTCGAACCATTGCTGACTGTTTTCCGTCGTCAACTGCCTGTGATGCCTTCTTGAACAGCACGAAATTACGAACTCCAAGCGATCCAATGGTCTCCCATGGACTCAAAGCTGCAATGACAACATAAACATAAGCAAAAAACTCATCCACATCGATATAAAAACTCGTATACTAATTGCACCAACAGTTTCACCCCCAACAAACACCAAAATTTTACAATGTTGGAACATTAAAAGCATCTTAGTGCACTTCCACAACAGACATCTTTGTACAATGACACTTGCTTTCGGTAAAACCAAATGAACATACATTCTACCAAATGCAAAATACTCACCCACATTCAAACAAAAACTCAGACAAAAAACACTTCATATACATTGCACCTACAGTTTCACCCCCCATCAAACACCAAAATTGTACATTAAAAGCATTTTAGTGCACTTCCACAATAGGCAACCTAGTATGCTATACATGTGTGTACAATGACCCTTGATCTCTGTAAAACCAAATGAACATACATTCTACCAAATGCAAAATACTCACCCACATTCAAACAAAAACTCAAAGACAAAAAACACTTGATATACATTGCACCAACAGTTTCACCCCCCCATCAAACACCAAAATTGTACATTAAAAGCATTTTAGTGCACTTCCACAATAGGGAACCTAGTATGCTATACATGTGTGTACAATGACACTTGATATCTGTAAAACCAAATGAACATACATTCTACCAAATGCAAATTGTTCATATACAGGTGCAAAGATCAATTATTTTTTCACCAACCAATCAAAAATTTCAGGAAACTAGCTATAGCAAATCAACAACAAATTTTAGTCTAGATTCAAGCAATACTTATTAGACTAATAATTACCTTGAGTAGTAGCAGTGGGGCAATAAAGGACAAAGTTAGTGAAGTCAGAACCAAGAAGAGGAAGGCGACCTTCACGAGCATAAGATTTCAAAGCAGTATGAATAACATCACCAACAAGTTGCTCTTCATTAACAACAAACCGGATCGGACCCGCACTTCCAAGAACCGTTATGCTTATCAATAGCCTCTTTCCTTTTCCACTTTGATTCTTCTTTGCCTTGTAAAGCAACATCTTGTCTTTTTATTTTGTAAATCAATCTCAATTTTTTTTTTTTTAATTTGAATTAAACCAAGAAAATAAATCAGGGGAAAAAAAATTGAAGATTTCAAGAAATGGGTTCAAGGGTCAAGTCCAAGGCAGCGAAAGTACCAGCCTTCTTTGCAAGATCCAAAGGAGAAAGCAGAAGAAACAGAGATCCCCCTTTTTGGAGATAAAGGGGAGATCATTAACAAATTCTTTAGGATTTCTACCATTCACAATTCAATTCGCAAGATCAAAACTTTTCTGGGACAGAAAAATATGCAATTCCTGATATATATATATATATATAGAGAGAGAGAGATGGATGATGGGTTTGGGAATCAAGAAGAGGGGTTTTATATAGGATGATTTTAGGGTTAGGGTTTTCTCTCTCTCTCTCTGTTCCACCGACTCCTTCCACATAGACAACGGCATGAAATTTGGTTTTTGCTTTATTTTAACATCTTTTGGGTATTTTACTGGGAATGTTACAAGCTGTTTCTTGCGTTTATCCAATTGTCACTGAATTTTAGTAGGACAAGATGATTACGAACCTATTCTGAATTTTAGTAGGACAAGATAACTATGAATAAGCCTGGGTACTGAGTCGAGCCGGTTCGGAGCTCGGCTCAATTTGTGGCTATTTAGCTTGGCTGAGCGTGACTCGATTTCAGTTAAAATTTAGATTGGCTTGATTCGATTAAAATTCGGTCAAAGCTTGGCTAGGTCCAATTCGGTTGGCTAGTCATGTAATGATTACTTTAAACTTAAAATTCATGTATTAATTTTAATTAAGTTAGTAATAAGTCAATTTAATAAATATAAAATATTGTTACTTATACTCTATTTTTGCAAGTGATAATACTGTAATCTATTACTATAACTACTCTGTAGAAGTGATCTCTAAGCAATAGGGAAGCCACCCTTATTTAGAGGATATCAATTCGTTGAAAAATAACTATATTTAAACTTGGACATAAATCAATAGGGAAACAATCAATGGACGGAGTTGTATTCCTACCTTGTTGTGACTTCTTTTTTCCAATTGTGATGTCTTATAAATCGTGCAAGTCTAAAATATTTCTAACTTCTTCTATTTAAGAATTTTTATTAGGAATTGATTTTGGATGGCAAATTTAGGAACATTGTTCGGTTGCATAACTTGTATTCTACAAGTGTTATTGGTAATCTAGATAGCTAATAGTTAATTAATTGATCAGCTAAGATTAATTAGCCTCATCCACACTATTACTGACTACTGAATGATTCTTTTTCATCAAAATTATAAATTTATTAGATTGTCTTAGAAATATTGTTTACTAAACCAAGCATAGAATCTAGCCCCGTTTATCCATTAATTTGGTTTAAAGTTTTTGAATTAATATTAACAAATGTTTTAAATAAGTAACTTCTTATCAAATCGCCCACTATTGCAACTTCGAACGTGAAATATGAAATTTGAAAGACTAAAAAAATGCTTTGAGAAATAGAAGATAGCTAGAACCTTTCAACAAAATAGTGTTTTTCAACTCTCTCAAAATGAAATCTATTCCAAACATAAATGTGATGGTACCTTACTTCGACAAGGTACAAATATCTAAATTTAGTAATTTAAATATTTTTCAGACCTATTGCCAATACTAAGTATCCATTTTTTGTGATATTTATGCATGGATAGGTATATCATGACAAATTCTTTAGAAAATTATGTATTCCATAATAAAATCTGATAAGAAAAAGTATCTGTAAAAATACAACAACATATCGGGCTTGAATATACTTGCCCTATAGGAATTCCTCAAGCTATAGCAAATACTTTTCGTATGGGATAAAACTACTTTTTTAAAGAGAACCTTATTCCATCTACATGATATACTAGTTTACTCAGTATCAGACCATCCATAGCAATAATATCTATCTTTCTAAGTTATTCAGTAATTTCTTTTGGTAATAATCTTGTTCTAACCGATCTTAATATTAGCGTTTTCTTATGGATTGCCATTTCAAGTAGACTAATAAGTTTTAGGAATATTCAAATTCTATTCACAAATTTTTAATTGTATTTTTATATTTAAACACAATTTCAACTCTCAAATACATTAATTGGGAAGTACTTTATACTCCCATTATGTCATTTTTTTACGCCAAGCCAAATTTAATGAACACACTAATACATAAATCAGACACCTGAGAATAAACTAAGTATAAAAAGGGCTTTGCTGGACGGACAAAAACATAGTATTTCCAGTTTTTGGTCTCTTAACTGCATAGAGTGAACACTGAACAGACAACAATGTCGAAAGTACCTATAGGTTGTGAACCAGTGGTGGGATCTTTAACACCGTCAAAGAAAAAAGAGTATAGAGTTACTAATAGACTTCAAGAAGGCAAAAGGCCGTTATATGCAGTTGTTTTCAACTTCATTGATGCTAACTACTTCAATGTTTTTGCTACTGTTGGTGGAAATCGGGTATTTAATCTCATCATTCTTGTTTTTTCTTTTGGGGGTTTGGTAAAATTCTATCTTTTTTTGTTCTGCTGAGTTTTTTTTTTTTTTTTAAAAGAGATTTTTATGTCAGCTTTCTGGATTGAAACGGGTTAATGGGTAAGGGTATGGCCGATCCAGTTGTTTGAGGCTGAAGGGTTGCTCGTTGTTGTTGTTCTTGTGTTTGTTGGCTTCTTGATTTAGTAAAATGTATAAAGTTTGATTTTTTTTAGGATTTGTCTCGAGTTCTGCTTTTCATTTAGGGCTGAGAAGCTATGTTGCTTGGCCTCTTCAAAATGTCGACGAGTGAGTGTCAGATACTCCAAATGTAGTGCATTTTTGGAGAATTCAACACGGGTGCAGAAATATTTTTGGAGAGTCGGAGCAATATAGCTGAGAAGTACCAGAATTCATGAGTCTGATTTGAGTATATACTCCTAGCTTGAGGTTGAAGCATTTGGTGTTGTTGTTCTTGTGCTTGTTGGATTCATGATTTAGTAAAAAGGGCAGCCGGTACACTAAGCTCCCGCTATGCGCGGGTCCGGGGGAAGGCCGGACCACAAGGGTCTATTGTACGCAGCCTTACCTTTCATACCCACAAGAGTCTATTTCCACGGCTTGAAATGTTCCGTGCCTAACCGCCAGGCCAGCTGGCAGCTTTTCATGATTTAGTATAAAGTTTAAAGTTTCATTCTTTTAGTATTTGTCTTGAGGTCTCCCGTTATTTCCTTTTCTGACCTGCTTTGATATGCTTTCTCTTGAGCCGAGGGTCTATCAGAAACAACCTCTCTACCTCCCAAGGTAGGGGTACGGTCTAAGTACACTATATCCTCCCAGATCCCACTTGTGGAATTAAAGTGGGTATGTTGTTGTTGTTGTTACTACTATTTTGAGGTTGAAGTATTGGTGTTATTGTTCTCGTGCTTGTTGGCTTCATGAATTAGTATGGAAGTTCAAAATGAAATCATACTTTAAGGATTTGTCGCGGTTTCCATTCCACAAGTGTTACGGATAATCTAGACATGTGATACAACAACAACAACATACCCAGTGTAATCTCACAAGTGGGTGCGGGAGGGTATAGTGTGCATAGACCTTACCCCTACCTTGGGAGGTAGAGAGGTTGTTTCCGATAGACCCTCGACTCAATCTAGACATATGATTTTTTAATTAATTAATCAGACAGTTCAGATTAATTAGCCTCATTTACACAAAAATGATTACTGAATGATTCTTTTCCATCAAAATTATAAATTTATTAGATTGCCTTACAAAAATTATTACCAAAACCAAGCATAGAATCTAAATACTAAAAATTTGGCGAAAAAGGAAAATAGAGAAAGAGTGAGAGGGGTATAAAAGGAGTGAGAAAAAAGTCCTGTTTCCAGTTTCTCTGTCCTCTCTAACCTGCGGCGCCAGAGTAAGCAGAGAGCAATGTCGAAAATACCTATAGGATGTGAGCCAATGGTGGGATCGCTAACACCGACCAACAAAAAAAAATACAGAATGAAGTACAAAATCGAAGAACGCAACAAGCAGAAGAACAACAACAAAAAAGAAGACAAGAGCCCATTGTACGCCATTGTCTTCAATTTCATTGACTCTCGCTACTTCAATCTCTTTGCTGCTGTCGGCAGGAATCGAGTATTTAATCTCCTCCTCCTTTTTCCTTTAGGGGATTGGTAAAATTATACCGATTTTTGGTTTGGTTAGCGATTTGTGTGTTACCTTCGGGAGTAATGCTAATAAAATAATTGAGTTCTCAAATGAAACGGGTACGGATATAGCCGACCCAGTAGTTTGAGATTGAAGCTTTGCTATTGTTGTTGTTCTTATGCTTGTTGGCTTCATGAATTAATATGAAAGTTTAAAATTTTTCATTCTTTTAGGATGTGTTTCACGTTCTCCTTTTCAATTAGGGCTGAGAAGTACAGAACACATGTGATTTTGGGCATTAACTACTACTTGTTAACTTGGTAATGTGATACAGAAAAAATGTACTATTTAGGTAGAAAGCATCAAAAAATAATTCCATCTTGGTCTGTCTATTTGTTTTAACGCCTCAAGGTCGATATTAGCTGAAGGTCTATCGGAAACAACCTCTCTACCTCCCAAGGTAGGGGTAAGGTTTGCGTACACTCTACCCTCCCCAGACCCTACTTGAGGGATTACACTGGGTATGTTGTTGTTGTTGTAAGGTCGATATTAGCTCACCTGTTGCTCGTTTCAGTTGAAATGTGCCAAAAATTGACTTGCAAGTTGCTTTAATTTTGATGGTTCAAGGACTTCTTTTGTTTCCTCCAATTGCTCTTATGCTTATCTTGGTAGATTCGTTGATGCATCACAAACTAAAATGTCTTTATGCACTTAGGATGGGTGGGCCAGCTTTGTTCAAACTTACCTTATATGCTTTACCTTAGAATAAACCGTCCATGCTAAAGATAATGATTTTCAGGATTGGGTATGGACTGTAAATCTTGTACTATCCCTTAATGTTGTGGAGTTATGCTATTATACACCTTGTTGTATTTCTTATCAAACCTGAGACTTATACATGACGCAAAACGTTTATTGCTTAAGATAAATTCAGAAATCAGAAAGGTGCATGCTCTTGTAAATGAGGTGTATTTTCTTGGTGTAGATAATGTCATCTGAGAATTGTACAATAATATGGAACTGAAAGAAGATAATAATTACAGAAGAATCAGAGTGCTAGCTTCAGTATGCATTTCTACTGTATGCCAATTGCCGATAGCTTAGACTCAGTTTTTAAATTTTTGTTGGTTCGTCAGGTTACTGTATACCGATGTCTCGAAGGTGGTATTATTGCTGTGCTGCAGTCTTACATTGATGAAGATGTAAGAAGTTGCAAGTACTCAGTTGTTGCATTTGTACTTTACGTATGTCATCTCGTATGCTTAATAAGCTTTTGGCCTTTTCCATGTGCTTTGATGATCAGAAAGATGAATCCTTTTACACTGTAAGCTGGGCCTGCAATATTGACGGGAATCCATTGATAGTGGCTGGAGGAGTAAATGGAATTCTCCGTGTTATTGATGCTGGCAATGAGAAGATACACAAGGTCTTGTACATGAAATCTTTCATTCTCATTTTACATGGTTAAACAAAAGCAGCTGCTTCTTTAGTTATAAAAAATGAATATCTGCAAATGAGTTTGTAACATCCATCTAATTAATCTTTATCTGAACACTAAAGTATTTCCTTTCTTCCATGATCCAATCCATGTTAGTCATCATGATTTGAACAAGTTTAAGTTTTGCATCATGATTTCTTCCATGTTAAGTTATATTAAGGATTCAAACTTGTAAGATAAAGGTGCTCTTGAAACTAGTTACATGTTAACTTAATAGCATATGTCTATTCACCTTTGTTGATCTACTTGTTTATGATGGAACAGAGCTTTGTTGGGCATGGAGACTCAATAAACGAAATTAGGACTCAAGCCTTGAAACCATCTCTTATAGTATCTGCCAGCAAAGTATGTTCCTTAAGTATCCTTCTCTTTCTTTCTTAACCCTTCCTCAAAAAGGAAAATTGTATTTTCCTCTAAAATGGGAAAACTTCTCTTTCTTTCTTTCTTTCTTTCTCAAAAAGGAAAATTGTATTTTTCTCTAAAATGGGAAGAAACAATTTTACTGTTGCAAAATGTATGATGAGAATCAATCAATTTTGTAAATGTTTCACTTGTTATATTTTAATCATCACGAGTGTTCCAGGATGAATCGGTTCGCTTGTGGAATGTTCATACTGGAATATGCATTTTGGTATTTGCTGGTGCTGGGGGTCACCGAAATGAAGTACTCAGTGTGGTAAGTTACTCTGCTACCTGTAGTCCCACTCCAACGATGGAGCTGATGGCAAAGCTACGTCTTTCACATCTGTTGTCAACAATACTGGGAACTAAGATTTTGAGCTTATCCTCTGGTTTGTGATGGTTGTAGGACTTCCATCCTTCTGATATATATCGCATTGCTAGCTGTGGAATGGATAACACTGTTAAGATCTGGTCAATGAAAGGTAAAATTTGTAACATTTCCATTATACATAGATTGTTGAAATGACATCTGATATACAACTAAGTTTCATCACCTACTTTTTTTTGAGAAGGTAAGTTTCATCACCTACTAAAACTTTGAAAAAGAGAAAAAAGGGTGATCTCTAGAGGAGCAACTTGTGATTAGTTATGTTTTCAAGGCTTCTCCAGAACCTTTTGAATGATGTTCATTTTGTGCTTACTGCATGCCTTTACTTTTTTGGATTTGGTGACTTGTAGCCTATATATTCTGAACCTGACACGGCTGCCTGGACGTGTTAAATGAATGGCTTGCACCCAATCTACAGCATGGAATACATTGATGTATTAGCAGATATTTCTATGAGGATATCTCTGTCTTCGGTTACAAGTGTTAAAATGAAGTCACTAATTTCAAAGATTCAATTGTAGTTATAAATGCACCAACTACCTAGAAGGAGATATGAATCAGCATGCAGTTATCCTAGACATTTACAAATTCTGGTGTTGACAGTGCTTGTTATCTAGACTACTTTACTACCCCATTTACTGCTAGGAGGATGTAGTGTTCGCTGTGGATCAGATTTGTATTGCATCATCTATTCCATTGATGCTCAGTGGTTACACAAGTTTGAAAACATAAAATGATGGAACATCAATTTGAGCTGACATTTCTTTTCTTATGGACTGCTTGTGCTGCAGAATTCTGGACGTATGTTGAGAAATCGTTTACTTGGACGGATCTTCCTTCCAAGTTCCCCACCAAATATGTCCAGTTTCCAGTGAGTATTTTCTTGTTGCTTATCTCCTTCCCTGCCTTTTTCCTTCTGAAAGTTCGGTTGGAGATTTTTTCTTGCTGTAACCTCCTTTTAATCCTTTCAGATATTCATAGCGTCTGTCCATAACAACTACGTTGACTGTAACAGATGGCTTGGTGATTTTATCTTGTCCAAGGTAAATGGATTGACCTGCTTAATACTGAGTTATTTCTTTTTTCCAACTGTTCTGCTATATGAACCTATAAGAAAACTGTTCTGCTGTATGAATTCTTGATTGGCATTAGCTTCCTTTCTTGGGAGATATTTACTATTCTGAATTCAGAGAGGGGAAATAAGAATAACCTGGGAACCTCTGGAAAAACAAAGCATAGCTTTTGACCACAGGTGGTCTTCTCATATTTTACCTGTACTGATCTGTAAATTTTGTTGGAAATACTCAGAGTGTTGACAATGAAATTGTACTATGGGAACCAAAGATGAAAGAACAGTCTCCTGGAGAGGTTAGTCTAGTCATGTTTGGGACTGTCTTCTTGATAATTATTTTCTAAATAGAAAAATTTCCAAATGTATATTGCTGTACGTTTAGGGCACCGTTGACGTCCTCCAAAAGTATCCTGTCCCAGAGTGTGATATCTGGTTCATCAAGTTTTCATGTGATTTTCACTACAAAGCAGCAGCTATAGGTAATTCTAAGTGTTAATCAAAATCTTGTATGTTGCTTAACGAGTTTTTTCAACATTTCTTTTATTAATGGGCTGATCACTGGATAATACTCTATTGGAATTAAATGTTACTGCTTGTGTAAGACCATCTGATATTGCTGAGTGGTGTGAAGTAACTTGTAACCCAGAGGGCAATTGAGATTATCTAATATTAGCCCAAGTAGAATACAACGGACAATTTTTTTGATCCATTTCCTGGTTTCTCTTAGCAAACTTGAATCCACCCTTTGACCTTTTATCTAACAGGAAATAGAGAAGGGAAGATCTTCGTCTGGGACCTACAGTCCAGCCCACCAACTCTGATCGCAAGGTTGATCTCCGTCCATGCACTGCTCCCTAGTTTCTGATCCTCCTCATTTTAATGCTTTGGATTTCAAGTGTTTGTGCTTGACTTTTGCAGGTTATCTCATGTTCAATCTAAATTACCAATTAGACAGACTGCCATGTCGTTCGATGGAAGGTTAAGATCCAAAATCACTTTGACTGCTTCTTTGCATATGTTTTTGCAACCTGTGCATTAACTAATTATATCTTTATTCTTCAGCACCATACTTAGCTGCTGTGAAGATGGGACTATATGGCGCTGGGATGTGGTAGCAACTTCTTGAGTTTGAGCAGAAAATCTGTCTCCTGCTGCCAGTGAATTAACTTGTATTATTATTAGTGCTGGACATAATGCTGTAATATAAATACTAATCTTAGTTTGTTGTTTGAGTTGGCGTACTTTCCTGCGTCCAAGTTTATGTGTGCGCTAGATTGTTCTTTGTACTGGCTGATGCTTGCAATAGGTTTAAGTCTTTAAGGTAGGACACCGACAGTGCTTAAGATGTGTGAATATGATGTAACTGTATTTCAGAGATGCAGAGTTTGTGCCAAAAATAAACGATGCTCAATCTGGCCAACGTGATGAGTTTGCATTTACCTCTGGCAAAATACAATACAATATGAAGAAACCTCATAAATGCAGATATGCCAAAAATCTAAGATGCTCAATTTGGCCAACTTAATGATCTGGCAGAATACAATAGAATAATATCAAGAAACCTTAACAAAAGTGGGTGTTGAAATCCGAACTGTATGATTCTTTAACTAAAGTAAAAAAACATACTACGAAAATGACTTTTGGGGGATTACCTTGTTCTACCAGTTTCGGACGAGTAATATCTTTCTAAGTATATTTAGTAATTCCTTTTGGCGATGTTTCTGATCTTAGTATTGATTTTTTATTTTTATTTTGATTGCCATTTCACAAGTAAAAAAATAAATTTTAGGAATTTTTCGAATTGTTGTCGCAAAAAAAATAGGGAAAATAACACGGTATGCCTATTTGTGCAAAATTATTACTCGTTTTAGCCCATATTTTATTTATTACCCGAAGAGGCCCATATCTGTGTCATTCTCAACACTAATTTCTCTCTCTCCACCCTTTCTCTCTTTCCCTCTCTAATGTCTCATTCTTAATCAGATTCAAACTGCCAGATCTGACCCAAGTTCATCTTCATACTCAGAATAAGTTAATGTCACATTCTTAATCAGATTCGAACGACAGATCTGAAAGAAGAGAGAAACATCACCGGAGAAACGTAAACTGGCCAGATCCATTGCTGGCAGAGAGAGAAAAGGAGTGACATCATCGGAGAATCTTTTTTTGTCATATTCATCAATAATTTTTCGATGAACTTTCAGATCTTAGATTTTATTGGAAACCATTTGTGGATTTATGACATCTTCTTCTTCTTTTTGGGTGCGGAGAATTTGGTATTGAAATGGAGATTTAATGGTGGATAACAGGTGTTTTCTAGCGTAAATTTGAATAATCCATGTTTATACACACATATACTGTCACGCCTCGAACTATGGCCTGGACGTAACACGGCACTCGGTGCCTTACTGCATGTGACCGAGCGAACCACATGGCTTGCTGAATCATCATGAGGCATAACATGAGCGGAATACGACATAAACATGATGAGCCTTAATAAACATGAGATTTCAAAATGTCAAATAAAATACTTGTTTAAAAATATGAATATGGATTGTCACAGATAATAAGCCAAAGATGGCTATGAATATGGATTGTCACAGATAATGAGCCAAAGATGGCTATACGACTCTAAGCATCTGACATAACATAACTGTCTAGTCTATGAAACCTCTAACATGAGTCTGAACTGCTAATTATAACTGCTGGGATAAGGGCCCCAGCTGTTACACCCCGTATCTTCGAAGAAGCACTTATCAAATTTGAAACATAAGTACGTTGAGTTACGGTTAAGTAAAACCACTTTGGAATGTAAGGAGCAAGCATTACTAAGTATATTTAATGAGTGAAGGATGTATATAAGGTATACCAGAAGGTTTTATAAGGAAATGAGTGGAAGAAATGGAGTAGTACGACTTTGGAGAAAGGATGGGTGAAGTTTTGTGTGAAAATTTTGGTCCAACTTGGGGACGAATATCTCTTCGCATATAAAGTGTTTTGAAGTGAAATGAAAGCCTAAAATAAATTTCGTCGAGTCTAGTTTCCAACGCAACAAACCGTTCGTCGATAGGACATCGGAGTAGAGAATTATGGATGTTACAAGTTCGGCTGACAAAGAAGAAACGCGTGCTACAGTACTGCTACAATAACCGACTTGCTACAGTGACCCCGACCCGAATTTGACCCTTATATAAGGGGTAAAAACCCCCTTTTCACCAGATTTTAGCCCAGAAATTTCCAGAAATCATTAGGGAGAGTGAGGATACCAAAAGGCGAGTAATTTTCAAGTGACGGAATATTAGTTTAGGTCCGAATAGCGCGTGGTTGTGATTGTAGTCTTGTTTTACGGTGGATTTTGACGTGGATTCAAAGTGGATATCGGAGATATTGCTACTTCAACAAGAGTAAGGTATAGACCTCTTTCTATTTACGCTAATACCGGTTCATTCACGAAGGTAGAGTGGTTAAATAATTGTATAGTAAGTTGGTTAGTTACGGAAGTTGAAAAACAGCATGTGGGCTGTTTTATGGTATATATTAGTGTTGGAAATGATATTATTGATGTTGGTATGATTGTTGTTGTTGGTTGCTGAATTGAGATTTCGGGCTAGGCATATAAATAGGAGAGATGCTGCCCGATTTCCGACAGGATATAAAATAGTTTAATTTGAAAACTTAGGACAAGTGTACGGTGATGAGTCTAACGTTAGTGTAATTGCTCTCGAATGTAGATTTACGATCTCGGGCGGATAAGCATAACTAGTAGGAAGTCGAACAGGTATGTTAAGACTCGTTCTTTTCTTTCAAAGGCATGATTCCTATGGTATGATTCCACAAGTGTTTTCATAACCTCCTTGATTTCAAAGCTAGAAGTTTATGACTCTTAAAGCTTCTTATGATGTTAAGAACGAGAATGTTTTTATGAGGATTACGTTGAGGATGGTTTTATGCTTAAAGGTCTCAAATATGATTTCAACGATGATATGAAAATGTTAAGCTATTTCATGATTTTCTCGATTTATTTCATGATTGTTGATCTCACCTTATAAATTGTTCCTCCAAGGTGGGATAGAGCGATAGTTTTCATTTGAACTCCTATGCATGCCATGAGTGTAATATATGTATATGGATATTTTGTGACATTACAGAGAGCTCTATTATTTCATTTTGATTATGCACTGCACTCATTTTCATTCTTCATGTATATGTAAGGCACAGTTGACAGGGGATGACGCTGTGACCTTTGTTGTGTATTACAAGGCCAAGTTGACAGGGGGTGATGTTGTGGCCCTTGTTGTGATGTGTATATATATGGCACAATTGACAGGGGGTGTGCTGTGGCCTTTGTTGTGATGTGTATATATATGGCACAGTTGACAGGGGGTGTGCTGTGGCCTTTGTTGTGATGTGTATATATATGGAACAGTTGACAGGGGGTGCGCTGTGGCCTTTGTTGTGATGTGTATATGTATGGCACAGTTGACAGGGGGTGACGCTGTGGCCTTTGTTATGATGTGTATATATATGGCACAGTTGACAGGGGGTGACGCTGTGGCCTTTGTTGTGATATTTCTATGGTTATATGTGTTTCTTTGATATAGCTATACTGATGCATTTATTTTTCCATTCATTGACATGCCTCAAATGTTTTCCAGGATTTTATGTATATGTTGATTTCATGCCTTACATACTCAGTACACTATTCGTACTGACCCCCTTTCTTCGGGGGCTGCGTTTCATGCCCGCAGGTACAGACACTTAGTTTGGTGATCCTCCGGCTTAGGACTTCTGCCGAGCCGCTTGGAGAGCTCTATTGTTCCGGAGCTTGAGTTATTTTGGTACAGATCCTTTTGACGTAGACTTGGTTATACTCTTAGAGGTCTGTAGACATATGTGGGTTGTGTACATACGGTTTGGTCAGCTATATCGATGTAGTTCGTCTTGGATGTACCCGTGTATAGTGGCAGCCTTGTCGGCTTGCATATTTGTTATGTTTTGGTTAACTGTGACTTCTCAGAAGACAAGTTCTTTCTGATGTATGACATGATGAGTTCACAACATGCTTTTACAGAGTGCCATATTGTTTTCAGTTTCAGTCGGATTATATCTAGCGGGTTGTATACGGGTGCCCAGCTCAAGCACTAGTCATTGCCCATCGGTTTGGGTCGTGACACCAGCATACCTTAAATGCATAACTATCATAAAAGTAAATAATGACTAAACCCTGAAGGAGATGGGGCTCACCAAAAGCTGATACGTGGATGATCTTATAGAGTAGATCCGTCGCCCTGGAAGTCCGTACCTGTATCGTGAAATGCAGGCTCCCGGGCAATAGAAAGGGGACGTCAGCACATTAAATGTACTGGTATGTAAATCAACTGAATGGAATAAATATGGCACACGAAATAACATGCTAAGAGCTGAAACTGAAACTGAAACTGAAACTTGGTCATGAACATGAGTATCTGACATGGACATCAATACATATAAAACATGGGTAAAAACATTTTAAGTTGGGAGAGCATAAATATATAACCGACAACATGGTCTGGTACATGCGTCCTACCAGCAGAACACTCACACCTTGCCAGGGAAATGAGATTTAATTATAACATGAAAGGATCCATTCATTATGAGAAATCGTCCTAAACATGGGCGGAGCGATCCTCATCCTACGGTGGCTAACGTAGTTTCAGGCTGCTTGAAGCCTTCTCGATAATCTATGCAACTCCCAAAAACATGAACATGAAAATAGGTGGCACTTGAGCCCATGGTTTTCATAAATCATAACTTGCATGTACATGGACATCAACTCATAGTATTCTTGCATGAAAACGTGTAAAGCGTGTAGAGTATTTTCTTGAAAATAAACATAATAAATTATAACTTGCATGTAAGAACCCATGGAATGCAAAGTATGGTTTTTCATGGATTACGGACAGATTCTCAATAATCATAATGAAATATCAAGAACTCAATAATGGATTAATAATACTTCAATACTTAGTATAGCATGGTACATGGACCTAGGGTTATCATGAGCATGGTTAAAAACCCTAGTTTTCATATAACTTCATATTTTATGGAAGAAGTGGCGGGGGGGAGAACAAAGATGTTCCTACACGTAGATAGTAACCCTACGTACCTGGTTATGCTCCAATCTTGTAGTAAAGGTCTGGACTTGAAGAGGAACTCCTAAAGCCTTAGTCTTGAATTCCTTTAATTTGGTTTTCTTGAAAACCCTAGGTTAAGAATGATGAATTCTTACTTAATGATCATGAACATATGTTGGAATTGACTTGGAAGTATCTTGAAGGTTGGGAGAGAAGAGCTTCGTCCTTAGGGCTTGAAAGACTTCCCCTTTTCCTCAGAAAAATTGGTTTAAAACGAAGTGGGAATGAATATGATGAAGTTAAGCTTTTAAAAAGCCGTGTTCGGTGCGCGGCTGCTCAGCTGGAGGCCCACTTCACGCAGGTGATCGCGCAGCGAGCGAAGGCAGTAACACTGTCTCTGATGCGCGATCGAGCAGCTGAAGGGCACTTCGCGCAGACTGCGTAGCATCCAGTAAAATGGTCATAACTTTTAGCACAGAGCTCAGTTTGAGCTCCATAATATATGGTTGGAAGGCTATTTCAAATACCTACAACTTTCATGTATTGAGTTTTCTCAAATTCCTATTACAAATACCCGAAAACAGGCCATAAGTACAGACCGTCTCTGA
Source organism: Lycium barbarum (assembly GCF_019175385.1). NCBI lineage: Eukaryota > Viridiplantae > Streptophyta > Magnoliopsida > Solanales > Solanaceae > Lycium > Lycium barbarum. Next base: position 4,409,093 of record NC_083347.1, read on the forward strand.
CTTAGACGGATTTAGAAGGCCTTAAAAACTTCACTTTTTGGTTTGACTTCAAAACGACTGTTTGTCACCCGAATGGATTCATATAGCTAAAATCTCATCTTTATACTAGTTTCATGCATTCACACCTAACTCGGATTTATGGGATGTTACATATACAATGTAGATACATTGATTAAACATTATATATACAGGTGTACAAATTTGTATAAGTATGTATAATTATGTATAACTCTGTATAATATTGTATAATTGTGTATATACATCAGTGTATAAGAGTGTATCTATACTATATTTAGTGTATAATTGTGTATAAGAATGTATATGAGTTTTTTAAGTTCAAGAAAATAGTATTTTTTTAACTTTTTGTGAATTTCAAGACAAATAAGTATGAAAAATAAAAATAATGAAACAAAAAAAGCGATCTGATTTAGGAATGAAAAAATGAAAATAAGAAAAAAATCATCAAATTACTGGTATGAACGTAGGTGAAATGGGAGAGAAGGAAACTTTGTACAGAGATGGCGAAACGTGTAGATTTGCTGAACAAATCTGAGTTTTGGGCATTTGGGCTATATTTTGTAAGGCTACAAAATTATCAAAAATGCCCCTCTACTTTGAGAAAAGGGCTAAAAATATCGTCCGTTACAAATTTGGGTAAAAAATACCCTTCCCGTCATTAAAGTTTTCAAATATACCCCTATCTTAACGGAAATCCCCAAATCTCCCAAAATAATCCGATTTTATTTTTAAACCCGATCCATTTAAACCCGACCCAACTACATAAAAAACCCATGTGCGACCAACTTGTTCCTGAGTCCTACATCTGGAGCCACTAGACACAGGAGCGGGTAACCATATGAGTTTTTTATTTAATTGAGTCGGGTTTAAATAAAGCGGATTTAAAAATGAAATCGGGTTATGTTGGGGATTTCCTTTAGGACAGGGGTACATTTGAAAACTTTAATGACGGAAGGGGTATTTTTGACCCAAATTTATAATGGAGAATATTTTCAGCCCTTTTTCCGAAGTAGAAGGCCATTTTTGTACTATTCTAAGTTGTACTTTTATGAAATTTCCCCAAATCTTAATCGTATTTTTATATCCAAATCAAATTTCAAATCTTAAATATGTTTTTGAAACTTAATTTGCTTTTCTTTATCAAATATCAACCAACTCACGTCCAGGCCCAACTAAAAAATCAACAAGGATTATTAGATTTTCTGAGGCGAATTCAAAATTTATAGGACCCATACATAAATCTGATGAGAAAGCACTAAATTGGTCTTAATAAATGAAGGTTGGACTAGTCCTTTATATATACTACATAATCAAAATAGTCATTAATGTATAGAAAATGTGATCATTTTAGTCCATCATATATACCCCGTAATCAGAATAATCCTTAATGTATGAAAAAGTAATCATTTTAATCCTAAGCCTTAAAAGTAAAGTGCAAATAACAAAACCCTGTTAATTTTAACCAACAACTCACATGAGTTGTATAAAAACATTAAAAATGGGAGTGAAATCTTTCGGCCATAACCAAATCTTATATGACGAGAAGAAAGGTCTGAACTTGTGCTATCTTTAATGCAAACTCTTGTACGAATAATCACTGTATGTGTTTTGGCTTTGAAACCATAACCCAATTGTATCTGTTTTTGCAAGAACGAAAATTATGTTAAAAGAAAAGCACGAAAAAATGCATATGCTATTGTTGCAGGCGTACATGATGGCGACAGGAGGAAAAGGGTAGGTTTTGCTTCCCTCGCGTGAGTAGCTGGTTAGACTTTAACATATTTGTTTTATTTTCACTTTTTAAGATTTAGTATTAAAATGATCACCTTATCATCTAAACTATTTCGATTACATGGTATATATAAGGATTAAAAAGATCGATTCTTTTTTATACATAAAAGCAGGGGCGAAGCTACAATGTTAAAGGGGAATTCGAGTGAATTCGGTAGCTTTTGTGTAGACCCCGTATTTGTACTAGAAAATTCAGTAAAAATAGAATCCATATACACAAATAAATGGATGGTTCAGTGGTAAAGGTGAGGCTAGTGAAGTTCTCCCACCCGTGCAACATTTTTTTGATATATAAGCAAGATTTTCTTTTAATCTTCTTAAAATTTCGAATCCTCAAAACCCTGGCTTCGCCTCTGCATCAAAGACTACTCCAACTACCTCATTATTATATATAAGTGACAATATAATGGGTTTTGTAGTCCTTGGTTAGTTCTCAACTTTCTTGTTGGGAAGCTTGCTAACCAAATGCTTTGCACTTTCAATTTTGTCCTTTGTATTTCATATATATTACATCATATGCCAAAGTGTGTTTTAAATAAATCAAGAATTTACAAACCTATTTTGATAATACATAGTCCCACAAATTAACTTGTTGCATGTGGATATGTACTTTTTCTATCCCATACTTTTACCCCTACTTTATTTATTTGTTACTTAGATTGCCACATTCACCTAGGTAAATAACTAAATATAATAAATTTTGAGATCCTTTAAAATGCTTCAAAAGTTGTCTAAAATGATGATGTCATATCTAACAAAAATAATTGTGACAAACATGAGAAAATACAATAATTTTAAGGAGCTCATTTACTGTTGAAAAAGTACTAGATAGTATTTTTCACTGGGTAAATTTTAAAATTACTATTAAATTTCCCATGCTCTTGTTTATTAATGATCTTTAATTTGTATTTTGAAAATATAAATTTATGTATGATATTTTAACACAATTTTACAAAACCATTAGTTATGTCGTCGCATTCAGACATGATTAGTTTATTTAAATTTAGTCGATCCTTACTTATTTGAGATTGATAGCTTAAGGTTATTATGACATAAATTTACACAATAATATTCTACTAACACTAAAAAAATGAAAAAGAAAATGCATTTTTTGAAAGGAAAAGAATATTTAAATTAAGAAAAACATTTTTTCTTTGATATTATTGATATATTTTTTATGAGTTAATTAGAACTAGCATCTATTAAAATAAGTTAAGATTCAATTTTTTTTTTAATTTTTAATTTTATCTTTATTTTCAGTTAAGTTCGCTAAGCCTCTCAATGAAAGAATAAATATAGTGTGTATAGATATATTTAGACCTAGGCTTTAATCATCGTATTTTACTAGCATAAGCCGATGAGATTACGAACGGCTAATTAATATATACCAAAACATATATTTTTATCTTAAGCTAAAAATTATATGTTAACAAATTCATAAAATACTAAAATGTCTTTTCAATGTACAATTATAGTTAGTTTGAAATTGTTTTACATACTTCAAATTATGTTAATTTACAAAACATTAAGTTAGATGTGCCTCTTTAATAGTTGTTGTTGACACCCAATTTTGTCCCGCCTCTCCTCCAAAATACCTATTTACGCTTCTAATATTTTTGGAAAATTAAAAAATATATATTGTATTTTACTATAATTACTAGCCTCTTATCAATACCGGCATTTCATTATTCATTTATAGTTACTAGACATTATTATTATTATTGTTGACACCCAATTTTGTCCCGCCTCTCCCCCGAAATACCTATTTATACCTCTGGTATTTTGAGAAATTAAAAAATATGCATTTTAATTTTACTATAATTATTAGTCTTTTATTAACGCCCCGTTTTATTATTCCACTGCAGTTATTATTATTATTATTATTCTTAAATTATCATTTATTACTAATTATCATTAATTATTATTATTCTTGTTATTTCCATTATTATTATTATTATTGTTATTATTATTATTAATTACTAATCATTATTATCAGCGTTATTTTTGTTATTAATTATTAATCATCATTATCATCGTTATTTTTTTTTATTAATTATTATCATTGTTTTATCAATAATTGTTATTTATCATTATTAATTATTATCATTGTTTTATCAATAACTGTTATTTATTATTATTATTATCATCATTATTATTTCTTATTATTATCATTATTATTTTATTATTACCACTATTACTGTTATTATTATTAATTTATTATCATTTTTTGTTATTATCAATAATTGTCATTTTTTTTATTTATTAATTACTACCATATTTATTATTATTATTATTAATTATTATCATTATTCTTATTATTATTTGTTATTAATTATCAATATTTGTTATTTACTATTATTATTTTTTTTATCACCATTATCATCAGCATTATCATTATTACCATTATCATTATTGTTATCATTATTAGCAGTATTACTACCACTATTTATTTGCTGCTATTATTTAGTATTATTGAAACTTGCATTTCTCAATGTTCTACCAACTGGCGCATACACATCGCATTTATTTCGCACATTTTAATGATAGCGTTTGTTATTAAATATTATTGCACGGTCATTGCAACATCATATAATTTTATTATCCGGATCTTTTATTTCCGTATTAGGTGATATTCTGGCACCCTTAGTACATCGTTAATCAAAATGGGTCTTTTATTCAAATTTAGAGGCCAAACTATTTCTTGCACTTAGTCCGTATATTGACTTACCGGACCCCAAATCAAAGTCCGATTAGTTCCTAATATTTTTGGACATATTTTTTATCTCAATTTTTAGATCAGTCCATGTTTAATTTAATAGTCCATTCTTTTAAATACCCAGTCTAAAATTTGACCCGGTCCACAAATGGACCGGGTCCAATTCATTTCAGCAAAATAAGGGAAACCCTAGGGTTTCCCTTCATTTCTTTTCCCTCATTCTTCCGCCGCTCTCACCTTTCCTCTCCCCTTCTCTTTCGTCTCCTCTCTTCTCCCTTTCCCGCCTCTCGCCGCCGCTCCCACTCTCCCTTGTTCCCTCCTTCTTCTCCGTTTCCCACTCACCCTTGTCCCCCACTTTCCTCTCTCTCCCGCTCCTCCTTCCCTTTTTTTTCAGTACAAAACGACGAAAACAATAACCTATAAAGGAGGAAAACAACAACAAGGAGAGAGGAAAAAAAAGGGGATAGAAGAAGTTTCAAACATGGAACCTCCAAAACTAAGAAGTTTTCAGCCATAGAATTTCTATCGAGTCCATCTTTTTTTTTATCTTAATTTCTCTGTTTCCGTTTTCGTTCCGTTTAAGTGAGTCGAAACCTTAGAAACGAAGGTTCGACTTCATTATAGACGAAAATCGCACTTAAAAGGGATCCTGGTATCTTGAGAATTCGAGCGTAGATCAGAGATTCAAAATCCCATTTCGCTGCATCTGCAAAAGGTCAGTAAATCCCATTTATTTCCTTGTATTTCAGTTTAATATGTTTGTGTGCTGATACGGTTGAGTTTGATGTTATCTTAGTTATTGTGATTAAATGAGTCATTATTACGTTTTGGCTTAGCTTGAAATCTTGTCGGTTTGCTGTTGTTACTTAGTTTAAGATGTTCGTCTTAGTCTGAATGTCGTTTGTTTGCATGCTGAGAATTCAATCTGGTAAATGGTATAGATTTAGTTTGTAGTCTGCTAATTTGATTAGTTCTATATTTTAGTTTGTAGTCTGCTAATTATGTGTGCCTGCCTTTTTAGTTGTTCTGCAGTGGCTCATTTTATGTCTTGTTTTGGTTAGCCATAGGTTATTTAGCTTATAGCAGCTTAAGCATGTTTTTGTTTGCTCAATGATGATTGGTCACAGAATAGTTCAACTGCTTAGTTGTGCCATACATGTCCAGCTTTGACTGGTTGGGCATCAGTTAACCTGTGGTTTTGCTTGACTATATCTTTATGTGATATCATATGTTGGTTAGGTTTAGGATTATTCCCCATACTAGTTTAGCAGAAGTCCTGTTGATACAATTGCATATGTTTATTTAGATGTTTTAGCAGTTCAATAAAAAATGTGAATGTTGTTTCAGTTTAGTGTCTCCTTCATATTAGCTCGGCATAATCATATTTACCTTTTGTGCCTCTGTAGTTGTTGGTTGGATCTGAACCTTGTTTGGCAGTTGTGTCATGGTAACCTCACTCAAAATATGACAATGGCCTTCCTTATTTGACTAGGATATGTTGTTGAGGTCAGCTGGTGATAAAAGAAAAAGAATGAGTTTCAACATGTTAGATTAAGTCATAAAATCTATATTCTGAATCTCATCTGTCTACACTAGAAATGCCAGCTTTTGGTTTTGTATTATTTGAATCTCCTAGGCATGAGGTCATCCACTAAGGTCCCTGCTTGTTCTATGGGAATTTGGATAAACGTTTAGCCTTAACATAAGTTCATTCTGATCTGCTTAGCTGAGTGGGTATTAGTTCAAGTTAAACATCAACCTGTTTCCTTCTTTTTGCCATTCTTAGTTTGGTTGCTGTTGTAATCTATATCCAGTCTAGATAGTAGCATATGGTATAACTTTAAAATGGTTTTGAAGCTACTACTGAGACTTCAAACTGATGACAGTTTTAAAGGTGCAACTTTGGTTTCAATATAGTTTGTCTAAGTTTCTAGTTTGTAGCTGTTGCCTGGCAAGAACCTGCACTGCTATTGTTAATCTCCAGATCAGCCCTTAGTTGGACTTTAGGATCCATGATCATATATTGCATCTCTGCCATGCATTTGTAGGTCATACTAGCCTTATCATCATCATTGACTAGTCTATCCTCTTGGAACACCATGTTAGCTTCATCATGACTGGCTTATGACCTCTGTGCATGTCACCATTTGCATTGTACCTACACTGTTCTGATTAATCCCCTATGTGTTGATGTTGACATATCTTCCTTCCTTGCTATCCTGCCTCTCATCATAAGCATCCTCTTCATCTCTGTGTATGCTTCCATATAGTTCACAACCTACTTGTATCTCTTTGCATCAATTCCCCTTGCCTTGTTATGTACTCCTATGTGTGATTATGTATCTCCCCTGCCTCCTTTTTCTTGCATCTCAGCTTGCCTGCCCATGCATACTTGCTTATCTTGTGCAACACCTCATCTGAAACAACTCTCAACATGCATTTAATCATCTACACTGTAATTTATCAAGCCTCCCTCCTGTTTCAACTTAAAATACAAAACTATTTGGTAAGCATGACCTCTTGCTGTGGATAAGGTGTCTATATAGGTTGACCATTATGTTAGCTATGCCTGCATCCCATGTATGCCTCTTGTTTGAAATCAGTTCTGCCTTCTCTTTGAACTGCGACCTTACTTGAAGGATTTTTGTATATCTGGCTTACTTAGTGTTGCATTAGGTGTATAATCATATAGTGTTGATTCTATTCTAGCTTAAACAATGAGCTTGGTGCACTACTAGTATGACTGTTAGTTAGCTCAATTCCCTTAGTTAAAGTGTAAGCTAGTTATAGATTTCTTTTAGTTCAAATGTTATTTGTGTGGTATAACTGTATAAGTGTTTGTTACTATCTTTGTGGGATGGCTATAAGCTTGGTTTGTTATGAATCAGTAGCTTAATGAATCTCAGCTTAATAGGCATTGTTTGGATTAGTTTGCTTTAGTATCATTTCTTGCTTAAAATGAAGATGATTTAATTAAGTATGACTTGGTGGTTTAGAGATCATTTAAGTTTGGATATCAAGGTATGATTAAAAGGACTATGGTCCAATGTGCCTATGCACCTAAATGATCATTTAGTGGTTAGCTAAACTTATGAAGAACTATTTCATTTAGTAGCAACGATCATGCCTTGAAGAGTCTGCTACTAGTTTAAAAGATGAGTTCTGTCCAGTTCTGGGTTTGCGTGATGCATTCGAAATAATAATCTCATCATTTTAGAATTGGTTTGGTCTAAAATATATGTGTGTGCTAACTGCTGTTGGGTTTTGACATTGCTGGCCCCCTTGGTAGAAATTTGGACAGCCATTGCATCATTTAAGACTTCGAATTTCCTGTTATATGTCGCAAACTGATAAGGGCTGCTGAGCCTCCTATTGCTAGGGTTTTTTTTTTTATGTCAAATGTTATCATGAACATATTGCTTCTGCGTTGCTGAGATTCTAAGATTTCAGAATGTCCTATCTTGATTACCTATTCGTTTGTTAACCGTAGCTAAGCCACATTGAGTAAAGGGGAAATGCATAAAGTTTGGGGATTGCTGATTCAACCTTTGAAAGCTTGAGTGTTAGAAATGAAATGCTAGGTATCCTGTCATGGTCAATGGCTATCACTATTTGGGAAACATTGGGTCTGAGTCATTACATAGAACCAAGCCTCTGGTTTCCTTTGAATTCCTTAAGGACCATTTGTTTTTTTTCTTTTTTTTTTCTTTTAGGAGATGTAACTAAGTCCTTGAAGTCTATTTCACTGTTAACATACTGTAGGCATTTCATAAATGTGTGTTGGCTGAATTGTGTGTATTTTATATGTTTAGCCATATTTATTGATTAGATACTAATTCTTTCCTTTCATTTTATGCATGACCATCGCACACGAGTCTGAGGGACTCGTTCTTCTCCGCATTCGGAGTTGGGCTAAAAGCCCAACGAAATCCTTCCGAGTCATTCCCTATCAATCCTGTCCGCAGCGAAAAAAAAAATAGAATTTATTGGGCCGAAGCCCAATAGCAGGCAGATCCGCGGCATAAAAAAAAAGAGTGGGCTGAGCCCATTCTCACCAACAGCAGCAACAGCAGTCCTTCAAACATGGGCTGGGCCCACTGAATTTTATTTCAGCCCCTATTTTTGTTTCATGCATTTAATTTGTATTATTTGACTAACCCTTACTTTGTTGTTTTCCTAGCTTAGATGAATTTTAGTAAAATTTAGTGGGTTAGCTTTAGTATAATGGGTAGAATTTAAGAAAGAAACTCGCCATTAGTCCCATACATTTTTTTTTTATGTTGAACCATTTATAGCATATATAATATTTATTTTTATTGGAATAATTGATTTGCAAAATAGCATGCCTCTATATTTTGGGTTAAAGGAACCATTTTTGTTCTTACTATCTTAGGAATTTCAGAATTTCACTAATACACAAATATAAATTCAAGTATATTTTATAAATAACTCTTCAAGTTTGAATCAATCATGCATATTTTTAGCTAAGCATAATTAATAAGAGATAATGAGAAGGAGGAAGAAAATTCGCACCTTGTCTATATTCCTAAATTGCAAAATCAATTAATATCTCGCCGTTTGAGTTGTTTCAAATATTAAAACGCTGCAACCCGCACTCTTTTCCATTTATATGTAAATTATTATATTCTGCAAATCTTATTTTTTAAAAAATAGCATTTTTTAAAGCCATAGCAATATTTATAAGATTATTTCCTATAGCATTATTATATTTTCACTTAAAGCTTTAGCAACATTCTTAAGTTTATTTTAAATAGCTTTATTATTTAAAGCCCTAATAATATTTACAAGTGTTATTTTAAATAGCTTATATTTTCCTTTTAAAACATTAGCAACATTGTAAGCCAATTTCTTAAAATTTAAATGCTACATTTACATCTTTAACTTTAATTAATTAACCTAAGTTTGGCCGGATAACCGTAGTTAACGGATTCTAAAGGATGCCTGACACCTTCCCTTTAGGATAATATAGAACCCTTACCTAGAATCACACTAGTTAAGCAGACTATTAACAGAGGTTTAGTTTTTAAACTTTACCCTAGTTAACATTTAGGTGTCCTAATTCACCGTTAAATTAATTAGGTGGCGACTCCTTAAAACAAAACAAAAGAGGAATCTCCAATATGTTGTACTCCGCTTCAACCCGGGTTAAAATGCGGTACGACAATTATTATTATTATTATTATTATTATTATTATTATTATTATTATTATTATTATTATTATTATTATTATTATTATTATTCACAATTTTTATCATTTCGGCATTTTACCACCTCCGAATGCGGGTATCTTATATTTCAGTTCAGGCGCCCACCTCCGAAAGCGGGTATTTTATATTTCAGTTCAGGCGCCCACCTCCGAATGCGGGTATTTTATATTTCAGTTCAGGCGCCCACCTCCGAATGCGGGTATCTTGTATTTCAGTTCAGGCACCCACCTCCGAATGCGGGTATTTTATATTTCAGTTCAGGCACCCACCTCCGAATGCGGGTATTTTATATTTCAGTTCAGGCACCCACCTCCGAATGCGGGTATCTTATATTTCAGTTCAGGCGCCCACCTCCGAATGCAGGTATTTTATATTTCAGTTCAGGCGCCCACCTCCGAATGCGGGTATCTTGTATTTCAGTTTAGGCACCCACCTCCGAATGCGGGTATTTTATATTTCAGTTCAGGCACTCACCTCCGAATGCGGGTATTTTATATTTCAGTTCAGGCACTCACCTCCGAATGCGGGTATCTTATATTTCAGTTCAGGCACCCACCTCCGAATGCGGGTATTTTATATTTCAGTTCAGGCACCCACCTCCGAATGCGGGTATCTTATATTTCAGTTCAGGCGCCCACCTCCGAATGCGGGTATCTTATATTTCAGTTCAGGCGCCCACCTCCGAATGCGGGTATTTTATATTTCAGTTCAGGCGCCCACCTCCGAATGCGGGTCCTCCGAATGCGGGTATCTTATATTTCAGTTCAGGCGCCCACCTCCAAATGCGGGTATCTTATATTTCAGTTGAGGCGCCCACCTCCGAATGCGGGTATCTTATATTTCAGTTCAGGCGCCCACCTCCGAATGCGGGTATCTTATATTTCAGTTCAGGCACCCACCTCCGAATGCGGATATTTTATATTTCAGTTCAGGCACCCACCTCAGAATGCGGGTATTTTATATTTCAGTTCAGGCACCCACCTCAGAATGCGGGTATTTTATATTTCAGTTCAGGCACCCACCTCCGAATGCGGGTATTTTATATTTCAGTTCAGGCACCCACCTCCGAATGCGGGTATTTTATATTTCAGTTCAGGCGCCCACCTCCGAATGCGGGTATTTTATATTTCAGTTCAGGCGCCCACCTCCGAATGCGGGTATCTTATATTTCAGTTCAGGCACCCACCTCCGAATGCGGGTATATCATATATTTCAGTTCAGGCACCCACCTCCGAATGCGGGTATTTTATATTTCAGCTCAGGCACCCACCTCCGAATGCGGGTATCTTATATTTCAAGTTCAGGCACCCACCTCCGAATGCGGGTATCATATATTTCAGTTCAGGCACCCACCTCCGAATGCGGTTATCTTATATTTTATTTCAGGCACCCACCTCCGAATGCGGGAATTTTATATTTAAGTTCAGGCACCCACCTCCGAATGCGGGTATTTTATATTTTTATTTCAGGCACCCACCTCCGAATGCGGGTATTTTATATTTCAAGTCCAGGCGCCCACCTCCGAATGCGGGTATTTTATATTTCAGTTCAGGCGCCCACCTCCGAATGCGGGTATTTTATATTTCAGTTCAGGCACCCACCTCCGAATGCGGGTATTTTATATTTCAGTTCAGGCGCCCACCTCCGAATGCGGGTATCTTATATTTCAGTTCAGGCGCCCACCTCCGAATGCGGGTATCTTATATTTCAGTTCAGGCACCCACCTCCGAATGCGGGTATTTTATATTTCAGTTCAGGCACCCACCTCCGAATGCGGGTATTTTATATTTCAGTTCAGGCGCCCACCTCCGAATGCGGGTATCTTATATTTCAGTTCAGGCACCCACCTCCGAATGCGGGTATTTTATATTTCAGTTCAGGCGCCCACCTCCGAATGCGGGTATCTTATATTTCAGTTCAGGCGCCCACCTCCGAATGCGGGTATTTTATATTTCAGTTCAGGCACCCACCTCCGAATGCGGGTATTTTATATTTCAGTTCAGGCACCCACCTCAGAATGCGGGTATTTTATATTTCAGTTCAGGCAACCACCTCCGAATGCGGGTATCTTATATTTTAGTTCAGGCACCCACCTCAGAATGCGGGTATTTTCAAATTCAATTTAGGGGTATTTCAAATTCAATTTTGGATTTAGCTCTCGTTAAAGTGGATCTCAATGTCGACTCAATTGGAAGCCGTAAATTTAATTCATCTCCAAAGTATATTGTGGATTCAACTTTCGAAACAGGGGTTACAAGTGTAAACTTTTCCAACCCTGTCTTATTTACACATATTATTTCTTTATTGCTAACAATTGTTTTTAGCTTGTGGCTTTTGACAATATCAAAGTTGGCATCACACATCAAATCGTGGAACTTTTTCTTCAGCAGCGAACTGGGGCAATTTGTCGGGAAGGATAATCAGACTTCCAGACACGGGTCAAAGATCTACCTCGAACACTCGTCTCTAATTACAAGTATTCTCTTGCATTCCAGCAATTCAATTTTCAAGAATTCTCAAGTTTCTATCATAATACCCAGTGTTATCATAATTCAACACTGGGATAATATTTTGCAGGCTTCGCGCCAATCGGGGTTCATTAGTCATTCAGATGTCATAATTGTCCCAGAACTACACTCGACCTGATTCTCGTACAGCCCGAGATATGTAGGCAACTCAGAGACCGGAGTTCGGTCATAATCCTCTCAAGTTCCCTTTAGTCGGGACAAAATAGGCTATTGAGTCAACGTCTTTACCCGACAACTCTTTTCATCATTACCGGGCAAAGAGGGACAAGTTGTTGACACCCAATTTTGTCCCGCCTCTCCTCCAAAATACCTATTTACGCTTCTAATATTTTTGGAAAATTAAAAAATATATATTGTATTTTACTATAATTACTAGCCTCTTATCAATACCGGCATTTCATTATTCCTTTATAGTTACTAGACATTATTATTATTATTATTATTATTATTATTATTATTATTCATAATTTTTTATCATTTCGGCATTTTACCAGCTTACGCACACGCATCGCATTTATCTTTGCATAATTAAATAATAGTGTTTATTTATTGTGGATTTTCGAAATATTATTGCACGGCTATTACAACGCCATTTTTTATCTGAGCACCAATAATTGCATATTTTATATTAAGTAATATTTTAACACAAGTTATTTAAATAGGTCTTTTATTTAAATGTAGTAGCCCCATCAACTCATACTATTTTCGGGCCAATTCACAAAACCAGTCCACATTTTGATCTACCTGACATCATTTAATTCACCCCAGCCCAAATAATTAACCAACATTTTCGGACCAGCCCACTCTTTTAACTTTGCCCAGCCTATATTTTAGCCAAACCAGCCCATTTTTAACCCGACCCGGTCCAGCCCATCCCTTATTTTCTTTAACCCCAAAAACCCCCTAAAGCAAGAGACAAGTTTATTTTTCAGTGGTAAAATCACCAGTAATACTAGTTCATTAGCCGCCTCAAAATCTCCGTAAAAAAAACCAGTTTCTTTAGTAAATCATAGTCTTAAACTATCTAGTCAAAATTCTAGAACATTTGTTTTGTTTTCTGCTTTTATTTGCTTTGTGTTGTTGCAAATCCGAGCATACGCAAGTTCGAATTTCAAAGTGTTCGAGGTAGATATCGAAACCCTCGCCTCACTTCGCTGCACCCGAAGAAGGTAATTTGTTCCTCATCTTAGTTTATTTTCATCCTGGTAGCTTAGTTCGTTTATGAATTTTCGTGTGAATTGATTTAGTAATGATTTCATTAATGTATGCAGTCTGCTATATTAGTGCAATTGAAGAGTTTTGCTGGTAATTAAGCAGTGTTTATACATGTTTTAAATCCGGATTAACCATACCAAGACGCTGAATAATTGGTGTTATTAAATTTGATGTTGGTTAATTGAAGTCCCTTTTAGTCGACAATGTCGTAGCTGTTTTGTTTAAATTGATATGATTGATGTTGGCTGATTAGTTTAAGATTTATTTGGTCTATAAAGTCATGGTTGTTTGTCTAAGTTTCTAGAATTAATGTCGAATAGATAGTTCGAGACTTAGGTTAGTTTACCACATCCTTACTGCATGTTTAAATCGAATTCGATTAACGCTAGATGATAGTTGCTGGTTTGGTTAGCTGAAATTCCCTCTAGCTTACCTTACCATGACTGTTTGTTAAGGCGGAATATGATCGATGTCAAAAGATTGGTTTGAGGTTCATACTGGTTCATATTGTCATAATCGACTGTCGTGAGTTGAACATGATTAGTATTGAACTAGCACTTTACAATTTCGCTAGCCCATATTGGTATAGTCATCTGCTTTAAGCTTGGATATGGTCAGCACTGAGCATAAGCTTTATGATATGATGTCAACCTCATTTGTCATTATTGTTTCCCTTATCTGAATGGGATTGATGCCTTATGAACCTCTGGTCTGGTTTTTTGAGCTTACATTACTATTGTTGTTCAGATTAAATGTGATTAGCTGTTAATAGGAATCTCACATCAGTAGTAAAAGGCCTAAATCATGAATGTTTGTTGGTTGATATGGGACAGTGTCAGTACAAGTCTGCCTGGTTTTGAATCATAGATGATTGTTGAGTCACCTTGACCAATCTTGATTGTTAACTAATGAAAACTTGCCTAATTTGAACTACCTCAAAATGTGCCATGAAAACAACTCTAACTAGCATTGATGGTGATTTAATAAACCTTGCCTTATGTGTTTCAAGCTGGTTTATATTCTTTATGTGTTTGTAGGTCGTTCACATATGTGTAAGGTACTCTGTTAAATTGTGTAAAGCATGTTTTAGTAAGATCAAATGTCAACTTTTTTTTGGACAAAGGCAGATGTTAATATGCATTTGGATTGAACATCAACTATTAGGATTAGACGAATGTATGTTTCTTTGTCTTGTATTTGCCTGTTGATTAAGAAATGAAGCTGCCCATGTGTGTGTTTACCCGAGATAGTTGATAAGAAATGTGGCCGTGAGGTTGAATATTTATTTGGAAGAGCCCAAAGTAGCTCAGTGTATTCAAAGTACTACGCTGCCTGAATTCGTATATTGGATTGAAAATAGGTAGTGATGAAAACAGGCCTTTTGCCTTCTAAAACCGCTTTAGGAAGACGACAACTACGTATTTGGTTTATTCTCTTTTGGGTATAGAATCGATTTTATATCTTTTTGAATCAAAGATAGATTCTGTGTTTCTTTTTCTTTCTTCTTTTCCTTCGAAACAAGTTGAATTTGCACTCATGCCTATAGTCTGTTTTCTTTAAAGGGAAAGATTAGTTTCCAGTTAATTCCTTACTATAGTTGTAGTTTTAAAACTTACTTCTTAATTTGCGGAGGCTTTTAATGGTCTGTAGAATGGTAAAATGTGAAAGGGTATTTTGAGTCCAGTTTGGCTTCTGCTTGTTTTGTCTGCAGCTTTCAACTCCTTTATCTGAAAATTGGTTTGAAATCTCATATGCATTCCTGATAAATGGCTACTCATTTAGTTATCAGAAATTAATCTTTGATGCCCGCTGTCTGATTGGTTATACTGATGCTCCAAACACTCACTTAGACTTATCTTCGTATACTCTCTAATCTGATTTTCTGTTTGTGGTATAATATATCTCGAGGTATACATAATATATGAACCTTGGTGTACACCAAGTGTATACAAGGATCGCATATCAGCGTATACTCTTGCAGATATACCAAGTATACTCTGAATACTCTACATATATCAGTTGTCGCACGTATCCGAACTCTCATACGTGTGGTGCACAATAGGTGCCATATAGTTTGATTCAGTTTGTTTGTTGCCCTGTTCATATATCGCAAATATGTAGCGGCTGAATTGCGTATACATGAAATATGCCTATTATATATCACCTAACCGACTCATTTTTAGTGTATATTTTTACATGTTTCACCATTTCGTTGGTTGCATACTAATCCTTTTCCTTTTATTTTTATGCATGAACATCGCATACGAGTCCGAGGGACTCGTTCTTCTTCCACATCCGGTGTTGGGCTAAAAGCCCAACGAAATTTCCTTCTCGTATCCAGCCCTGTCCGCAGCAGCAATATAAAGAAAAAACTCACTGGGCCTAAGCCCAATCACGTGAACAGTTCCAGCAATTGGGCCTTAAAATGGCCGGATCCATTTCATCTTTTTCTTTCTCTCTTCCTTATTTTATTGTTGTGTATTTTTATTTGCTTTGAATGGCTAACCTTATCTTATTTTATTAACTCAGATGAATCCTAATGAATTAGTAGATTTAGTTTTAGTAATGGGTAGTCAGTTGAAGGAAGATTAAAATTAATTCCATAAGTTTTGTCCTCTTTTCATGTTAAAACTATGTATAACGTATAATAATTTCGGGATAATTGAGTTGCAAAGCGGCATTATATATATTTTAAAGGAAGGGGATCATATTTTATATTTTTATCCAAACATTTCAAAACGTCATTAATATGCAAGTATAAACTCAAGTATATTTTATAAATAACTCTTCAAGTTCAAATCAATCATGCTTTTAATTAAGCATAGTCAATAAAATATAATTAAAAGAGAAAGAAAATTCACTTCCTTTTAGTTCCCATTTAAAAAAACAGTCTAGATTTTTCTACATAGTCATATTCATATCACACTATCTTATTCAAAGTTTAAATTTGCGAAGTCTTCTATTAAAAACTATTACTCATATGCAAATTATCTTTTACAAGTTTTATTTTAAAAATAGTATTAGTATTTAAAATCATATCAAACATATCTTTAAGTGTTATTTAACATTTCAAATCTTCTTTTGCCAAACGGCATTTGAAATTTCCTTTCTATGTAAATTATCATATTCTTCTATCAGTCTTATTCTAGCTAGTATTTCTTATTTAAAGCCTTAGTAATATCTATAAGTATTATTTTAAATAGTATTATTACATCTTTTTTTTCTTAAAAACTTAGCAATAATTTACAGATTATTTTCTTAACATTATATTTGCATTTAGTCTAATATTAATTAACCTAAGTTTGGTCGGATAACCGTAAGTTAACGGATTCTAAAGGATGCCTAACCCCTTCCCTTTAGGATAATATAGAGCCCTTACCTAGAATCACATTGGTTAAGCAGACTATTAATTGAGGTTTAGTTTTTAACTTTGCCTTAGTTAACCTCTACGTGTCCTAATTCACCATTAAACTAATTAGGTGGCGACTCCTTAAAATAAAAAATAAATAGGAATCACCAATACGTCATACCCCTAAATTTAACTTCCCGGTTAAAATGGGGTGCGACAGTCGTTTCCTACAATACTTGCTTCGTCATAAATAATTCTTTTAGTAAGTTATCCAATTGTGCGACCAACTTAAATAATTAATAATACATAATTAAGAAGCAACCATATAAAGGAGTTGTGCCAGAAAAGAACGCAACACAAATTATTTTTTTCTAATTAAAATAATGAATATTCTTTACCTTGACCTTGGGCCCGAGCTCAGCACGGGCTTTCAGGAACTAGTATATATATAGAGAACTAAAATGATTAGTTTGTATTTCGATTACATGTTATACTGGAAGGGGACTCAAATAGTACAACCCCATACATAAAGGACCATTATGATGGTTTTCTGTAAATCCAAACACCCAGTGAGAAACCAAAGAGAATAAGTGAAGGAGGTATATAATAAGGGCTACGCTGGATACAGTTCTCAGAGAGCAATGGTGTTTGTCTTCTTGGATTTTGTTAGTCATTCTGTACTCTTTTTTTTTTTCCTTTGACGGATCGTTAACAAAGGAGTACAGAGTGACTAACAAATCCAAGAAGTGAAACGGCCGTTATATGACTCTAACTACTTTGCTTCCCTTGGCGGAAATTGAGTATTTAATCTCCTCCTTGTTATTTTTCTTTTGGGGTTTTGTTAAAATTCTGTTTTTTTTTTCTTTTCTGTTGAGCCGTACGTTTTTTTATACCAATTCTTGATTTTGTTTTTTTGGAATGTAACGGGTTAACGGGTCGGGGTATGGCCGATCCAGTTGTTTGAGGTTGAAGGGTTTGCTCCTGTTGTTGTTGTTCTTGTGTTTGTTGGCTTCATGAATTTGTATAAAGTATAAAGTTTCATTCTTTTAGTATTTGTCTTGAGTTCTGCTTTTCAATTAGGGCTGACAAGTACAAGAATTGATGAGTCTGATTTGAGCATATGCTATATTACTTTGAGGTTGAAGCATTGCTGCTGTTGTTGTTTTTGTGCTTGTTGGCTTCATGAATTAGTATGGAAGTTTAAAATTTGTCATTCTTTTAGGATATGTTTCGCGTTCTGCTTTTCAGCTAGGGCTGAGAAGTACAGAAAATATGAGTCTGATTTGAGCATATACTCTTACTAGTTTGAGGTTGAAGCATCTGTATTGGTGTTCTTGTGCTTGTCGGCTTCATGAATTACTATGGAATTTTAAAAAATTTATGCTTTAAGGATTTGCCGTGGTTTCCGTTCCACAAGTGTTACTGATAATCTAGATATGTGATACAAAAACAACATACCCAGCGTAATCCCACAAGTGGGGTCTGGGGAGGGTGGTGTACTTGAGAATCAAGCGTTTTTACCATTAAAGAATTTCCCGCTTTCTTTATTTTACAGATATGGATTTTATAGATCAGTAATAATAATGCCAGTAATTTGTCCGAGATGATTTCTTTGGAAAAAAAAAAAAAAAAAAGAACAGATCATCCATTTTTCAACTGCATATCCTAGTTTGGCACCAAGGAATGAAGCTCTTACTCCTACCTTGTGAAGGTAGAGAAGCTGTTTCCTATTAGACCCTCGACTCAATCTGGACATATTATAGTTAATTAATTAATCAGTTCAGATTAATTAGCCTCATTTACACAAAAATGATTACTAAATGATTCTTTTTCATCAAAATTATAAATTTATTAGATTGTCTTACAAAAATTATTGCAAAACCAAGCATATAATCTAAATACCGAAAATTTGGCGAAAAAGGAGAATAAGTTGTTGGGGGGGGGGGGGGGGGGGGGGGGAGTATAAAAGGAGTGACAAAAACGTCGTCTTTTCAGTTTTTGTGTCCTCTCTAACCTGCCGTGCCAGAGTAAGCAGAGTGCAATGTCGAAAATACCTATAGGGTGTGAGCTAGTGGTGGAATCGTTAATGCCGTCAAACCAAACGAAGTACAGAATGACTTACAAAATGCAAGAACGCAACAAGCACAAGAAGAACAACGATGAAAAAGAAGGCAAACGCCCATTATACGCGATTGTCTTCAACTTCATCGACTCTCGCTTCTTCAATCTCTTTGCTGCTGTTGGCGGAAATCGCGTATTTAATCTCCTCCTCCTTCTTTTTCCTTTAGGGGATTGGTAAAATTATACTGATTTTTGGTTTGGTTAGAGATTTGTGTTACCTTCGGGCGTATCGCTAGTAAAATTATTGAGTTCTCAAATGAAACGGTTAACGGGTACAAATATATCTGACCCAGTAGTTTGAGGTTGAAGCTTGCTGTTGTTGTTGTGCTTGGCTTCATGAATTAGTACAATCGTTTAAATTATTTTCATTCTTTTAGGATGTGTTTTGCGCTCTGCTTTTCAGTTAGGGCTGAGAAGTACAAAACACATGCAATTTTCTCATTTACTACTACTTGTAACTTGGTGAATGTACACAGAAAGATGTACTATTTAGGTAGAAAGCATCATTTTTTTCCATCCTGGTCTTTCTATTTGTTTTAATGCCTCACCGTCGATATCAGCTCACCTGTTGCTCATTTCAGATGGAACTGTGCCAAAAATGGACTTGCAAGTTGCTTTAATGTTGATGGTTCAAGGACCCCTTTGTTTCCTACAATTTCTCTTATGCTTATCTTGGTAGATTCATTGATGCATCACAAACTAAAATGTCATTATGTACTTAGGATGGGTGGGCCAGCTTCCTTCAAACTTATTTTATATGCTGTAATGGTCGACAGTTTTTCCTCCACACTTGCAGAGTGCCACATGTTTAATAGATTGATAATAATTCCCTATTGATTTACCTTAATATTATAAACAGTCCATGCCAAAGATAATGATTTTCAGAATTGGGTATAAACTGTAAATCCTGTACTCTTAACATTGTGGAGTTATGCTATTATACACCTTGTTGTAATTCTTATCAAATCTGAGAATTATGCATGATGGTAAATTTTTATTCCTTAAGATAAATTCAGAATTTGGATGTGTGCGTGCTCTTGTAAATGAGGTGTCTTTTCTTGGTCTATATATGTCATCTGAGAGTTGTTCAAAAATACGGAACTGAAAGAAGATAACAATAACAGAAGAACCAGAGATAACAATAACAGAAACCAGAGGCTAGCTTCAGTATACATTTCTACTGTATACTAATTGCGATAGCACAGACTCATAAATTATTCATTTTTTGTTGGTTTGTCAGGTTACTGTATACCAATGTCTTGAAGGCGGTGCTATTGCAGTGCTGCAGTCTTATATTGATGAAGATGTAAGAAGTTGCAAGTACTAAGTTGTTGCATTTGTACTTTGCATATGTCATCTCATATACTTGAAGCTTTTGGCCTTTTGCATGTGCTATGTAAATCAGAAAGATGAATCCTTTTACACTGTAAGCTGGGCCTGCAATATTGATGGGAGTTCATTGATAGTAGCTGGAGGAATAAATGGAATTCTCCGTGTTATTGATGCTGGCAATGAGAAGATACTCAAGGTATTGTACATGGAATTTTTGACTCGCACTTTACATGGTTAAACAAAAGTAGCTGCTCCCGTAGTTATAAAATCTGTAAATGAGTTCATAACATCCATCCAACTAATCTCTATCTGAAGACTAAAGTATTTCTTTCTTCCATGATCCAATCCATGTTAGTCATCATGATATGAACAAGTTTAAGTTTTGCGTCATGATTTCTTCCATGTTAAGTTATATTAAGGATTCAAACTTGTAAGATAAAGGTGCTCTTGAAACTAGTTACATGTTAACTTAATAGCGTATGTCTATTCACCTTTGTTAATCTATTTGTTTATAATTGAACAGAGCTTTGTTGGGCATGGAGACTCAAAACACGAAATTAGGACTCAAGCCTTGAAACCATCTCTTGTAGTTTCTGCCAGCAAAGTATGTTCCTTATGTATCCTTCTCTTTCTTTCTGTCTTAACCCTTCCTCCAAAAGGGAAATTGTATTTTCCTCTTAAATGGGAAGAATATTTGCACTGTTGCAAGATGTATGTGGAGTATCAATCGATTTTGCAATTGTTTCACACGGCATATTCTAATCATCAAGACTATTCCAGGATGAATCTGTTCGCTTGTGGAATGTTCATACTGGAATATGCATTTGATATTTGCTGGTGCTGGGGGTCATCGAAATGAAATACGCAGTGTGGTAAGTTACTCTGTTAACTGCAGTACCACTCCAAGGATGGAGCTGGTGGCAAAGTAGTGTCTTTCACATCTGTTGTCAACAATACTGGGAACTAGGATTAGGGGGATCTATTATTTTGTAAATCTGGGGATGCATTTGCTCTGTTAGTACAGCCTCTGTACTGTTATTTATGAAATGTGTTACCAGCTTCAAAAAAATACTGGGAATTAGGATTCTGAGATTATCAGCTGGTTTGTGAATGGTTGTAGGACTTCCATTCTTCTGATATATATCGCATTGTTAGCTGTGGAATGGATAAGACTGTTAAGATCTGGTCAATGAAAGGTAAACTCTGTAACCCTTTTCAGTTTCACATGTATTGCTGAAATGACATATGATATACAACTAAGTATCATCATCACCTCCTAAAACTTTGATAAAGAGAAAAAAGGGTGATCTCTAGAGGAGCTACTTATGATTGGTTATGTTCTCAAGGCTTCTCCGGAACCTTTTGGTTGATGTTAATGTTGTGCTTGCTGTATGCCTATACCTTTTCGGACTCGTCACCTATATACCCTGAACCTGACACGATTGCCTGGACGTGTTAAACTAATGACTCGCACCCAATGTACAATTATGGAAAACATTTATTTATTAGCAGATATTTCTATGAGGATATCTTTGTCTCCAGTTACTAGTGTAAAAATTATGTCGATAATTTCAAAGATCTGATTGTAGTTATAAATGCACCAACTATCTAGAAGGAAATATCAGTCAGCCTGCAGTTATTCTGAACATTTACACATTCTGGTGCTGACAATGCTCTTTATCTAGACTACTTTACTACCCCATTTATAGTCATACCTATCAGCAAATACTTTACTGTTGTTCCTGGTAGGAGGATGAAGAGTTAGCTGTGGATCAGATTTGTATTGCATCATCTATTCCATTGGTGCTCTGTGGTTACACAAGTTTGAAAAAATAAAATGAAGTAACATCAATTTGAGCTGACACTGTATGTTACCTTCTCAAAAAAAAAAAAAGAGCTGACATTTCTGCTTGTGCTGCAGAGTTCTGGACATATGTAGAGAAATCATTTACTTGGACGGATCTTCCTTCCAAGTTGCCTACAAAATATGTTCAGTTTCCAGTGAGTATTTTCTTGTTGCTTCTCTCCTTCCGTCTTTTTCCTTGTGAAACTTCGGTTGGAGATTTTTTTCTAGCAGTAACCTCCTTTTTATCGAGACTTTTTCTTTTCCTTTTTCTCTCCTCTCTCTAACTTTCTCTCTCCTCTCTCTCCTCTTCCCTTCACCATTCAGATCTGAGATTTAGATCAGATTAGATCTGATATTTCAGATCCTTTTCCGGCCACTATCACATTCAGGTAATACCGGCGACCAGGTAACGCCGGCGACTTTTCCGGCTACATTTACTTTGCTTTCGCTTTTTCCTTTTTCTTCTCCTCTTCTTCTTCTCTTCTACTTTTTTCCCTTTTTATCTGCCGGATAGCCGCTGCTCAGTCGCCGGCGAATTTTTCCGGCAGCTTTTCCGGGTTTTTTCGCTGTGAACAGTACCCCCGGCGTGAACAGTATTTTCCGGCGGCGATCAGGTTCATTTCGACTGGAGTTGGTACCTCCGGTTCTCATATCTATGCTTTGTTCATACATTTGTAGCTACATTTGCTGACTTTAGACCTTTGACTAATTTATTAGTTCAAACGCGTTTTCGTGGCTTTGGATATTGATGGTAGACTAGGGTCATGTTCTCATTCAGACGCAGTTACAGCTTACCGAGGACATGACCTTAGATAGGAAGGTGTGGAGGACCCACATTAGGGTAGAAGGCTAGTATATAAGTCTCGTTATCTTTCCTTATTAGTAGGCGCATTAGCGCATTATAATTTCTTGTGCTTTGATTTATGTTATTATTTGCTACTTTCTGTACTTTGATTACTCTATTTTATCTGTGCCGCTTTCGTGATTTGCATTTCCATATCGCTTTGAATTCCTTGATTATCCTGTTTTACTGTGTCGCTAGCATTATTTCATTGCAATATCGTTTTAAATCTTTTAACCTTATCTGACCCCCTTTTTATGCTTCTATTGAGCCGAGGGTCTCTCGGAAACAGCCATCCTACCTTGGTAGGAGTAAGGTCTGCGTACATTATACCCTCCCCAGACCCAAGATGTGGGATTTCACTGGGCTGTTGTTGTTGTTGTTGTTGTAGTAACCTCCTTTTTATCCTTTCAGATATTCATAGCTTCAGTCCATAACAATTACGTTGACTGTAACCGATGGCTTGGTGATTTTATCTTGTCCAAGGTGAATGGATTGACTTGCTTACTACTGTGTTATTTCTTTTTTCCAACTGTTCTGCAATATGAACCAATCAAAAAAATGTTCTGCTGTATGAATTCTTGGTCGGCATTAGCTTCCTTTCTGGGGAGATATTTACTATTCTGAATTCAGAGGGGGGAAATCAGAATAAGCTGGGAACCTCTGGACAAGCAAAGGATAGCTTTTCTTTCTTGACCACAGATGGTCTTCTCATATTTTACCTGTACTGATTTTCAAATTTTGTTGGAAATACTCAAGAGTGTTGAGAATGAAATTGTACTATGGGAACCAATGATGAAAGAACAGTCTCCTGAAGAGGTTAGTCTAGTCATGTTTGGGACTGTCTTTTTGATAATTATTTTCTAAATAGGAAAATTTCCGAATGTATATTGCTCTATGTTTAGGGCACCGTTGACATCCTCCAAAAGTATCCTGTCCCAGAGTGTGATATATGGTTTATCAAGTTTTCATGTGATTTTCACTACAAGGCAGCAGCTATAGGTAATTCTAAGTGTTAATCAAAATCTTGTATGTTGCTTAACGAGTTTTTTCAACATTTCTTGTATTAATGGGCTGATCAATGGATAATGCTCAAATTTCCAATCAAATGTTACTGCTTGTGTAAGACCATCTGGTGTTGCTGAGAGTGGTATGAAGTAACTCGTAACCCAGAGGACAATCGAGATTACCTAATATTAGCCCAAGTAGAATACAAAGGAAAAGTTTTTCGATTCATTTCCTGGTTTCTCCTAGCAAACTTGAATTCACCCTTTGACCTTTTATCTGACAGGAAATAGAGAAGGGAAGATCTTTGTCTGGGACCTACAGTCCAGCCCACCAACTCTGATTGCAAGGTTGATCTCCGTCCATGCACGCTCCGATCGCTCCCTAGTTTCTGATCCTCCTCATTTTAATGCTTTGGATTTCAAGTGTTTGTCCTTAACTTTTGCAGGTTATCTCATGTTCAATCTAAATTACCAATTAGACAGACTGCCATGTCTTTCGCTGGAAGGTTAAGATCCAAAATAACTTTAACTGCTTCTTGTCTATGTTTTTGCAATCTCTGCATTAACCAAGTATGTCTTTATTCTTCAGCACCATACTTAGCTGCTGTGAAGATGGGACTATATGGCGCTGGGATGTGGTTGCAACTTCTTGAGTTTGAGCAGGAATTAGCTTGATGTGCCAGTGAATGAACTTGTATTATAAGTGGTGCACATAATGCTGTAATGTAACTTTTTGTAGTGGTCAAAAACTCAGTGTAGCCTTGAGTGGGTCTGAGATTGTTGCTAAGTTGATACTAATCTTAGTTTGTTGTGATATTGTTGCTAAGTTGGTGGTACTAATCTTAGTTTGTTGTTTGAATTGGCGTTCTTTTCTGATACTTTTTTCAAGTTTTTCACTCTGATGGATGCATTGATAAGTGGGGCTAGGTTTAGGGTGTGTGTGAACATTTTTGGGATTAGCGCAATGCTAGAGCTGTAGAGTTAAAAGATTTGCGTACATCCTATTCTCTCCGGACCCCACTTGTGGGATTACACTGGATATATTGTTATCTTTCAATTTTCTCATAGTTGGTTGGTGAAAATATTTCTTCTAAGAAAGATGTTCCTGAAAAATGAAGAAAATAACTTCCCCAATGGAAGTAGGAAAATATGTTTCATAAGCGATATTCCTAGTTCATTGTCTCTTCTCCACCAATCCAACCACCCTGACCCCATCCTTTTGACCATTCCATCACCCCGCCACCCCTGAACCCCCACTCTCCACTCCATCCCACCCCTGTAGTGTTTTAGTTGAGCACATACAAATACTTTTGGGATAATTTTATTTTGCTTACTTGCCAAACAGTAGAAAATAAGTAAGAAATCTACTTGTTTTCCAAGAAAACATTTTTCTTCATACCAAAGACCCCAATAAGGTAGGACAATAACCGTTAAGATGTGAATTAAATGTAATGTGTCTCAGAAATGCAGAGGTTATGCCAAAAACAATTGATGCTCAATTTGGCCAACATAAATGCTCTTCCATTTACTGATGGCAAATACAATACAATATCAAGAGAACCCTAACATAATTGGACGATGAAATCCGATCATACATCAATACAAAATTTGCTATGCAACTGAAATTATTTCTTTCTACATTTTCTCGCTTTGTACTACATGCTCAACATATTTTGGGAAGTACATATGTACAAAAAGAATGGCCAACCTGTATGATTCTTTAGCTATAGTAACACAACATACTACAAAAAGGACTTTGGGAGAGGAGATATGAATTAAACTTGAGTCCGCAATCGCATCAATAATTTCTGCATGTTCTCCAGTTTCTGACTCAGCTCTTTAACATCATCGAGGGAAGATGTAGAACTAGCTAGTTCAACACTTAAAGCAGAACATTTGGTCTGTGAATCCTTGATCATCTCTTCAAGAGAAGCTACTGTTGACTCTAGACATGAGTTTCGGCTTCCACCAGTGAAATTGGACGATGGACTTAGTCCTATACTACTGCTGCTACTATCTCTGCTGAGTTTTTCAGGGGTAAATATTCTATCAAAGCTTTCACTTCCTGCAAGTATTCATGAGTCCAAGTCACTAAATCATCAACCAGAAAACAAAGCATTAGCACAATATATTGGTCAAGTGTGGAAAAGGCCAAGAGATACCACCATCTACTAAATGTCTAATATACAATATCCCATAAATATTGCCTGGCTCTTCGTTGAAGGGAACATTTTGGAGCAGAGCTCAGCTACCTTAGGCAGAGACTTCTACTTTAGTAATTATAAGTGCTACTGGTTCGGTAAGCTTATTCAGGTATAGAATCTCAGCTAGAATGAAGAAATATATTGTGAAAATGAAGTTCCAAATAAGATACAAAAGTTACCTAAATTACTCAGTTGACTGATTGCTCCTTGGCCAACAGAACTTTCTAACTTAAGTACCCGCAGAATTCCAGCGGCAATCCGACCCATAGAGTTGACCTCAGACTTGCACAAGAAAGCAAGGTACTGGAGCTCAGCCTTAGTCACCACTGCCTCAATCTGCCAAATACAACAGATTTCTTTATACATGCACAGAGCAGGGAGATAAAAATCAAAGGACAAACTCACAAAATCTTCATACCGGCTGTTTGACGGAGAATTTCAGATTTTCCACAATCCACTTTCCCATTCCATCATCAGTATCATCTTCGAAATTCACTATGTCTACTTCGATGTTCATACCACCAAATCTCTCAGCAGTCTCTTTAAGCGGTCCTTCAAGACTATCTTGCCTGATACGATGTGGAGAGCGTGGTTTTAAGATCTGCAGACCTTCCATACCAACCTGCAGCAGCTCCTAGTTTGGTTACTCGTCTTTAAAAAGCTCCATGAAGAGAAAAACGGTTGCAAGTAAGAGAACAAAAACGACAACAACTACTATGCCTCAATCCCAATCAAGTTGGGGTCGGCTATATGAATCCTCACTGACCATGTTACTCCATTTAAACTCATCTCAGGCCAATATTAAAACAAGAGAACAAAAGCAATTAGTTATTTGCATAAAGACTAAGGTTAGTGAATAGTAATCTGTTCATGTGTTCAGCTCAAGAGACTAGGCCCAACACTGACAAAAGTAACCCAGATATAGAAAACCCCTAAGAAGTATTTGGAACCTCTGAAGCAATAAAGATAGGTGGAAAAACTACAAAACAATGATTGCCATGTTTCTTGTCTAAGAATTGTTTTAAAGCTACCGTCGAAAATCCCAATATGCAATACTTGCTCAAAACAATAGCTACTCTGCAAGATATAAATATTTTATAACAAGAGTCAAGTTTATCAATCTCCACCGAGGAAAATACATTGCACAATAAGAATAAAGTGCTTACAGTAATCAACTCGAGGGGGTATCTTTTTTTGCCATACAATTTTCCGCTGCCATTTGTTACATGCTTAGAGCTGCTTGCTTTGACACAAATGTTCTGGAAAGTTGCGTGCCAACACCGCTCTTCTCTGACAGAATTTTCATGATCACAGAACCACCACCTTTGTGCTTCTTCTTGTGCACCTTCCAGCGCAAATAACCAATCTTTGAACTCTATGGATATGTCCACATCATCAGGTGTTTCCAACTGTAATCTACCAGTAACCTTTCCATCTAGAAAGAAGGCAAAACAGAAAGAAACGAGAAGAACATCGATCAAGATCACAAGCAAAGTTAATCACTGACGTCATAGATGGCAAAGAAAATGAATACTCCCTCCATCCCGAAATGCTTGTGCCTAATTTCCTTTTTTAATTGTTCAAAAACGCAGCCCACTTTCCTTAAAAGGGAAAGTTTTAACACTTTCAAAATAAGACAGCTTTGTGGAGCACCTATACCCTTTTATTGTATCATTTTATCCTCTAATTATTCATTTAAGCAAAAAAGGCATACTATGGCTCCGCATGTTTTCTCACAAATATTAAACGGCTCATATATTCAACTATTCTCTTAGTAATAGCGCCAAAGAGGAAGTGCACAACCAAATAGGAATGGCAGGAGTATATAGCATCATCACAAGTTGAAGAGCCCAACCATCTTTAAGTTCATCAAGGGTAAGAGGCGTTGCTTTCAAAAGTTTAGACAAAGGCCCAGCAGACAGATGCTCCAACCCTTTAGTAAGCCCCTCCCCAGGACCACCATCTGGCCCAAGAATTCCAAACCTGTGAAGTAAGGCTTCTGTGTAATTCATTCCTCCCCCAAGGCGGACACCAGCAATACAAGCTGAAACATTTAGACTGTGACACTCCATGTCCTGTGTTTTATATGGGATCACCTGTACCATTTTTATGTCCAAGAAGGGAACTGAAAAAAAATTGCCATTTGATTGATAGATCTTCCTATTTTGCACCCAAAAGACAGATCTAAGTTGACATCCTTTCTCCACCAACTGGCCATTTTGGTTTGAGGCCCACACCAAGCCATTCTCACGTGGCAAGCTACTCAGAGTGTCTGCACAATCAATTTCAATACCTTCCCAAAGCAAACTTGATGAAATGGCTATAGCACCCCCCAAAGTTATATGAGTAACTTTGATGGACAGCCCTTTGCCTATAAATTGAACCAAAGGCATTCCTGAATTGTCAGTGGCAGAAGATTCCAAAAATCTTAGGTGCAGATCATTCACTGCTAAACTTACAGCAGTATCACCGGGAACCTTTTCACTTAATGATCGACCTGAAGATTTTTGACTTACTTCATCCTGTGAATTGAACCTCCCAGCCACTGCTATCTTTTCGCTTACCCTCCCAAAATATGTGTAAAAATCTAGGACAAAAAATAATTGCTCAACTGAAGTGTTGGACAAATACTGCTGACAGGCAATCCCCACTCTAACAATTCCTCCAGGAGGTGGGACATTTGTTAAAGGGCTTCCATCTGCAGTAGCCATGGCTACTTCAAGGCAAGCACCTTTCAGCTCAACACATCTCCATAAATTTGAAGATAATGCAAGAGAGTTTTGGAGTCCAGTTGCATCGTTACATGTTTGTAGAGAGAGACTAATGACTGAAGCACCAGCAGACCATTTCTTCTGGCTACCATCAATTGGTTCATCTTCCCACAGACAGAAGCATGCTGGATCCTTCTCGAGGTTTAGTAGCCCCAGCTTAAGAGTAGGTGACTCAGAAAGGATGAAATCTTCTATATGAAGTCTTGCCCCACCAAACAAACTATGACACATATTATTTTCACCTGAAACAGTATGATTTTGTGTTCCCATGTCTAATGGGACAGTAATATCTAACCCCTTAAGATTGAATGTGTGGGAGTTTAAAGAGAAATCTGATAGAACTACACCAGGATTAACTACAATTCCATCGGCTAAAAATGAACATATCCTCAGACAAGATTCTTCCTGAAGATGAACCTGGAAAACAAACAAGAAGAACAGCATAAGTCATCGGGGCTGTTAAAAAAAAAGACAATATGAGGCTGTTATCTATAGTATATGAATACCATAAGGGGCTGACAATTGATAACTGTGGTAGAAGCAAAAGTTGGTGGGGATGGTGAAGGCTTGAGCTGAAGAGAATGAAGAGAGATCAGGGGGATCCCAGCACTGAAGTTCCCCTGCTGGTCCCCTAGAGGATATATGGGCGGACAAAAATCTTTACCTGAACAAGAAAAAAGAGAAATACATTAAATTTCAACCATAAATTCTGGATTAAGCTTTCCCTCGAGATAAAATATTCCCCCCAGAATTGATGACAGTACCAAAGTCTGGAATGTTCAAGACATTATCAGAATCCACCAGCTCTGATGGCTGCACCAAGGTGCATGGAGGGCGTGCAAATGTATCCCTGCATTTAAAGCAATTGGTGCACTTAGAACGTGCTATAAAAACTCAACTCTCAGTTCAGCAAAAGAGTTTTTCAGGGAGGACTTCAAAAAAACTTAACAAGATTGCTATCAAGTGATGGACCCCTATGAGACTACATTAGAGTTTTTTTTTTTTGAAACTGGTAACTATAGAGTTTTTATTTTTTTTACGGTGAAAATGTTTTTGAGATCCTTGGCTCCCGTATTCCTCTTGCCGGAAGGACAAGGTAAGAATTGTTAAAGCTAATTGCATGAACTCCAGCAAGTAGATATAGTTTAGAAGTTGAACAAAGAGAAACTCCATTTACTCCTTTTGTTGAGGTTCAAACCCAACAGTATTTCATGAACACAAATGCTCCAAGTGCAAGAACATATTCACAAAGCAGTTTGTCAGAGAATCAATATATATGAGCAGTAAGGTGCAGAAGCTAGTGCAGATTCAGTCAGCTCTCTATGAGGTGCAAAACATAATAATGAGATAGTTGTAGTGAACTGAGCCTCTCAGCTTCACAAGATAAAACAGTTCATATTTGAAAACTTGCATAACTCAAGCTATAGTTACAATGACAACAGAATTTTTAATCACTTAATTAGTTCATCTCTTGCATGACAGTGAAGGAAAAAATTCTTTGATGATATCTCTGAGCCTCATAAACTGATGTTAAGCTTAGAATAACAGAGTTACCTGAGCCAGATATACAGAATGCAGAAAATCCTAAGCAAACACGATTATTTGGTCGCAACTAGTGATAAACAATTAAATATTTTTGTTAAGTTGAGCTCAGTTTGCAGTAAATGCATTCTTTGCAACTTGTGTAGTATGTGTGATGACAGAATCACAGAAACTTGCCTTAAAAAGGCTCCTCCTACCATAAGACGAGTCAAGCATTTGGCACTTTCTCCACCTGAGATACTTCCCTGCAGAAGGAAATTCCAATATAAAGGCCCTAATGAAAAAACAAACAAAAATAACCACTGGTTCCACCAGCATATAATGTGTTGCATCTCGGCTCATGAAACAACATAAAAAGATAAAATAAAATTCTTTTTGGATCAATAAGAATCTATACCCGAGAAAAGAACAAAGACTGCATCAAAAGTTCAAGCTGAAATTCTGCAAAGCAAACTGACACACATTAGTGGAACGTTTGAAAGAACCTAATGTGATGTAAAGAACCTTACACTATGATACGAAGTTCAGTGTTGTCAAAGGCAAAAAGTAGGAAAGCATCAGATATTTGTCGGGGGCTTTGAGTGCAGTCAAATGGTACGGGTACAGGCTTCCCATTACTGTTTGGAGCGGCAAATTATAGATAGGCAACTATTTAAGAACAGATAGCTACAGAATCACTTGGGATATAACTTCTTAAGAGGGCCATTGAGGACTGGGAGTGGAGGAGATCGAAGAATTTTTACACAAATCAATGATAGGCCAGTCGGGAGGACAAGGTGGTACGAACGGGGAATGTGCTTGAGGGGGGAAGGGGGATTTCATGGTGAAATCATTTTTACATGAAATTACTGAAGAGTAGATAGGAGGCAGATGATAGTAATTTTGTCTCCTTGCGCGAGGAGTTCAGAGAGGAAAACAATCATCTTTTTTTTTTTTCTTTTTTTTTTTTTTTTGGAAACAGAAAAACAATCATCTTCACTAGCATTGTTGGTTTGTTAACATCTTTTTTGAAATTCATGTTCTCACTGTTCAACATAGCACGAGTGTTACCTAGGACTGTCATATAGGAACGTGCAAGTTTGGGTTTTGACAAAAGAATGGCAATGAAAGGAAGGAAATAGAGAAATGCCTTTTGTGCATTTAACTCAAAATGAAAGAAATGGAATGTCTTACAAAAGAGTGCAAGAGATAAAACATGTACTAAAATCTCTTTCTCGTTTCTTCTTTATCTTTTGTGTAAAATGTTTACAGATGATCGGAATAACATAATAGATGTATGTGGTTGACCGACACACACTTTTTACATACTTTGACACCGATTTGGTGTTTATTAATGAAATAACATTTGATTTATCAGAAAAAACTTTAATCGATGATAGATCGTATTAATCAAAAAGCCCCCACAAGTCCATGAATCCAAAATGAACATAAATAAGGAAGATGTGAATTGTATGAACCGCTTTTTGTTTTTGGGCAAGAATTATGTGAACCGCCTCATCTAAGAGTTTAAACTATTAGAGAGGGGAAACTTTCATTTTGCAGCAGCCTCCTCACATGTGGACTTGATTCATTTTCTTGATCCAAGCACGGAGTGATATGAGGCTCGAAGCCAAGACCTTTGCCTGCTCTGTTGGGTTGCCTAATCTAAAAGCTTAAGCTATTAGAGGGGGAACTTCATTGTATTAGGCTTTCTTGAAGACTGAAGTTTACTTGTAAGTTGAACAAAAGCAAACCTTAAAAGATAATAAGATGATCCAACAAAGAAAATCTAAAAACAATAAGAATGTTAGTAAAAGAAGACAAGAAGTAAACATTACAAAGTTGTTCAGAAATCTTCCTCCACCAAAATGAAAAACAAATCTTTTTTTTTTTTTTATCAAAGAAGAAATTAGATTTTTCTAATACCCACCAAATTTTGATCTTGATTCATATACTTGTAAACCAGCTTTGTGCATATACAGTGGTATTTGAGCCCCGATCAAGATATAGTTTCACTTGATTGATAATGTTCATCATGTGTTGCATCCTTGAAGTTTAACTATAAGAATTACCTTGCTGTTCTTTAGTTTTGAGATTATACTGTTTAAGTTATGCTCCTTAAACTACAAGTATACTAGGTGTTCTGAGACAAACACAATTATTTACAAAAGATTAAGCTGGAATGTATTTTGTCTCTTCTCATCTGGTGTAAAGATTTCTTTTAACGTTGAAACAGAACCAATGCTACACTTTTTGGAGTCCTTGTAAGTAGAGAATGATAGTTTGAACTAATTGGTCTTTTTCTGTTGACGTGTCTAACAATACAAAAATGACTATACTGTAACCTTTTTTCAAAAAAGAAAAAAAAAATATTACAAGTGTTAGTTTTAATCTTTTTTTTTTTTTTTCCTCTTTTGGTTTAATTCAGATAGATGTATAGTTAGCTTTTGGTAGTTAGGTATCCTCTCACCACCTGTGCCCCTACTAAGGAAAAAGTACATGTATTAGATGTGGAAAATCTAACCTGTGTCCTTTATACGCAGAAAAATGTGATCCACAATAACGGAGACCAAAGACCGCCCTGCTGCTTCTGTATGCTGCCATAGTTAACAACCCAACAGGAAAAGTCAGAAAGGTGAAGTACACAGAGGTCAATAATTTCTTAAGATTATGTCAACAGTTAGGAACCAATTGAAAAAGTTTATGACGATGGAGTCAGTCATACTTGCTGATTTGGATTGATATCCCCTCTGTTTATACAGACGTAAACTCCCGTCATGAAGCGAAGAAGGGCTCGTAATCCTGCAGAATCAAAATAGTAATAAGCAGATTGTAGAAAACAAGACACAAGAACATCCAACTAATGCATGATCTTTTCTACATGCCTGGTTCACTTAGAGCTGGACAAACTGCTTCTGTGATGTGCAATTGAACTTCAAGCCCTAGTGGACTATTTAGTTCAGTCCTCTGAATCGTTATCTGATAACAATGTAAAGGCGAGAAATCCATTATATCAATGGTTCGTATGCGTCAAATCATAAACTATGGTCATATTCAAAATGAAATTCATAGAAGGAAATTGTGTGCCCAATTTGCATTACATGAGCCTCTCCAGATATTCCTTCAATGAATCTCTCCCCGCCAAAAAATACTCGCTTTGCTCCATCTTCATCTCTCT
The DNA here is from genome assembly GCF_019175385.1 of Lycium barbarum. Taxonomy (NCBI): domain Eukaryota; kingdom Viridiplantae; phylum Streptophyta; class Magnoliopsida; order Solanales; family Solanaceae; genus Lycium; species Lycium barbarum. The sequence continues at coordinate 4,442,760 of NC_083347.1, forward strand.
TGTTACTTCCCCCTTGAGAGCTTCCAGAATGTGCATCCGCGAACATATCGGGATGAGGCAACAGATCAATAGATAGATGTTCCCATTCAAGTTTCTGTTATTAAAAGAAAAGTAGATGATGCAACACGACATAATGATGCACACATGAGTAATAAAGGATTTAGGACACTGCAGAAAAGAGCAAGGTACCCATAACAATCTTGTAAAACCTTGGGAAGAAGAACTAAATCTCATTCATGTAAACAATTTTTTTTTTCTAAATAGTAGAAAAGGAAACGTAATTACTTTGAACACATATATGAACTCCTTGCCACTAGAGAAATCCCTCGCTTCCTTTAGATTTACAACCTACAATAGCAGATAGTTTGAGTCATTCTTGAGCAACAACAACACATCTCATCTAAAATAAATGCCACCTACCTCCCAGTTCTCATTTGTTGTATACAGAAGAAGATTGCGTATAGTGATTGATGCCATAGGTGATGCCCTGGTGAAATAGTTAAACAAAAGAGTGAGGAAACAATCACACCTAAACTAAATCATATGAACCTAACAGATAAATAAAATTGCTAGTATCACAAGTTTTTGCTAAGAACCTGCCAAAAGATGCAAGAGGGTCTGAGCTTAAACTCATGCAATTATAAGTTTGGAGCCTTTGGATATACCATTTTGCACTCAATGGCTGAATGTTCTCTAATAGAGTGCACTGATATATTGGTGAAGAAAAACGTTATGCAAATAATAATGTTAAAATGTTAATGTTGGCATTTCTCAGTTTTAGATGAAGATGACCCAACCGACCAATCTATGATGTTCAAAAGTACTTATCTGACATCTTTGACAGACTTCTAAGCATCAAAATGCCCCTTTTTTTTCTTTTTTTTTTTGATAAGGTAAAAGTAAAAACGAACAACTTTTTGTTTTATATGGATCAATATCTGAACCATGTTCAGTGATTTTTATTTATGCTTTGCTTTAAGTTTTACTTCTATCGGCTTCTGGACTGATTTTTGTTGCTTTAACTTTTATCAAGCTATAATTCTATGAAGTCTCAACCCTAGGAGTAGCTACCTTTCTTTTCGAAGTTCAAACTCATATGTTTTTCTTTTCTTTGAAGCCATCCAAATCCATTTTTTTTTTTTATTAGCGCCGGGTGTCCGAGTCTCTTTGAGCCCCGACTAATCCCGGGGTCAAAATTGGTCTCTTCAGTAAGCTTCTTCGCCCATTACTCCTATTACTATCTGTAATTCTTTATTCTGCCTGAAATCTTCAGGCATAATTTTACTTTGAATGTCAGCAGCTCAAAGTTCAAGTCATTCGTTAAAAGAATCTGCAGTAATATAACCAGGCTCGCTGAGGGTACTAAATTTCTAGTTAAGTTCTTAAAGTCTAAATTCTGCAGTTAAGGAGGAATGGCTTCAGATTAAGGTTTAAAGAGCAGGCAAAATGTGATGGGAATGACAGAAATGATCAAAACTAGTCCCACTACCACATTACCATCCCCATGGTTCATTTTGTTCTCTTCAATTATGTACTTGTTTCTTGCTTGAGGATCTGAGAATAGAAAAGGGAATCAGAAAGCATTGAGGAGTAAGGATATCCAGTCCGATTTTGAAACAGTGCAGAGTGCAGGATTGGTCACCGGAAGCAAAAGAAACAGGAAAAATAGGATACAAAAAATCAGGAATGAAGGTATTAACACTTACCAGCTTGCTCCTCCTCGGCGTCTAGCACCTCCGTGAGTTTCAAGCAGAAGATTAACAGTATGGACTTGTAATGTCATGCCATCTGCAATCTGACAATAATAGACCAATATACAAGATCACTCTTCCTGAAAGGTCACCCAACCAAATCTCTATCTTTCCAGAACTTGAGAATCAAACACAAAGACAAAGGAAATAAGAAGAGTGGTGATGAATGTAGTACATATATAAATCAGAGAGCATAGAATAATCAGATCACTCGACCAAAGTAGAGTAAATATCATGTAATAAATTATCTATTACAAATCCGTCTCTGCTTAGAGTTTTTAGCCCCAAAATTTTTTAAAAAAAAAATGGAAAGCAAAAAACATAGCTACATTGACATGGATTTCTTAACAGAAAAGAACAATTTTGCAATTACTAAATCGAAGCATGTTGGATATCATATGATTTCAATAGTAGAAGAGCCCTATGTACCATCTTTCTCTTTTCAGTCTGGTGATGGACAATATGAAGAAACAAAAGAATAATTACAACAGGATGAAACAAGAACTTAAATTAAAGCCATTATGCTCTAATTACCCACTTATTCGGGAAGATATGACCATCCGCAGACCGTAAAATTTTAAACTGATTAAACAATACTAAGGATCTACTAAATCCATTGAATTATGCTTTATTAACCATCTTTAAATTTTAAGCATTTTCAAATATTTCATCCTTCTCCCGAAGCACCCATGTGATGGGATATCATAGTTGCAAATTGCGAGCTCGTAATCAACCTTAAATTATCTCCTCCAAAATTGTGTATGAAATCATCAAATCCCAATAAATTATGCACACACAATCCCCATGGCACCACAAAGAATTAACTCAAACACTCTAACATAACATCAAAACCAAGTGATCTGATACAATAATGTTGCTAACCTTGTCAGCAAATCCATATCCACTTCCCTTCAAGGAGCTACCAGATGACGCCGCACTGATAAGAATCAGTATTATACCAAGTGAGACAACAATAACCAAACCAAGCTCTTAAGAGAGTCATATTATTAAATGTCATCCAAAAGGGTAATCAATCATGTTGAGCCTCTAATACCTGCTAGAGCTCCTAGGTGTATCAATATCATCTCTTTCTTCTAGAACTAAGTCGAGCCTATCAATCTGCACAACTATCGGCTCTATTTGCACATTGCTTACTGACGGAAGCTTGAGTTGAAAGAACCAAAGTAAAGCCCAAAAAAAAAAAAAAAAAGAGACAATTAGAACAATAGACATTTGATAAAAATAAAGATAACGATCAAAAACACACCTGAATTATCACTTTTTCATGAGTTTCCTACCTGAACTATCACCAACTATCTATCAAAACACACCTCAACTATCAGTTTTCCTAACTGAACGATGGTGATAGTTCAGGTAGGAAACTCGCACATCTGATAGTTCAGGTAGTTAACTCACGAAAAAGTGATAGTTGAGGTGTATTTATGACCATTAACTCATCAAAATATTCTTCAATTATGAATCTAGCAATCTAAAAGTCAATAAAGAGACAGTGCTACTACTAACAATGATCTCCAATTTCCCAACTTTTGCCGTTGTAACATTCAATGCCGGTGGTAATCCCGCACTCGCATGCAATGCATCTCCATTTAAATCTAAACCAAAATCATCAATTTTTCAGCTGTATAATCAATTAACATAGCGTACAGTTCGGATTTCGAGAGTTATGTGAATTATAGTAGTACTACTTTTTATAAAGAATTTAAAGATTGTATGTCTGACTCTCGAAATTCAAACTGTGCCAGATAAATTAGGACAGAGGGAGTAACAGTGTACCTAAATTGGAAAGTTGAGCGGTACGGCCTTGCAATTTGAACTGATCTCTGCTAAATGACTTTAACCAGTACTTCAATGTGTACTCTAAAGCTCGTGCCAATATCGACTCCATAGATCTAACACAACGCCGTTACAACGGAGAATTCACCGGACAGCGCCGTTAACGGAAAACCACCTGATTAAGGGAAATCAGGCGCAAATGAATGGAATTAAGGTGAGAGTGGGCAGCACGTAGAAATCACGTGCGATACAGATTCTGTGGGGCCAGCCCTGAGACGTGAGTGCACTATTGTAATAACTTTCGGTGTTGTAATATTACAATTATAATCACTTGATAGCTATTTTGGGGAATGATGAAGGTATTGGATCTCGAAAAACAAGTGGTGTGTTTTGTTTTGTGTCAGGAAAAAGAACAGGACAACAGACGCAACGGTGGGCGCAAATGTCAGTGCTAATGAGAGACGTTTTGTTTCTCCATTACTTTTGAATTGAGGTCGACGAGAGCTAAGAAAATAAAATCAAACAATAATAATAATAATAAATATAAAAATTACTAGTCAGTATAACAATTAGTACTTACTCTGTTCCTTCTCAAATAAACTCTCTTAGTGTGATGGGACACGAAATTTAATAAATAAAGAAAGTTTTTGAATCTTTTCATTTTAAATTAAATTAATGATGTTTGTAGTACTTCAATTTTATGGTCTTAAATTTGTCATGTACTCTTTCCGTCTCAAATTATCTATCATTTTTTCGTTTTACATGTCTCTTAAGAAATATTAGTTAAAAGAGGTATTTGACTAACTTTATGTGTAAGTTAATCTCTACCCGTTAAATGGTTATTCTATTTATGTGTAATTTTCATTACTGACAAAATTCAACTAATGGTAAAATGGGAAAATAATAATTAATTGTGCATTGAACTTCTAAAATGAGAATAATTTGAAATAATTATTTTTAGTAACCACTACAGTTAATTTGAGACGGAGGGAGTAGAATGTTAAAATTAGAAAATTTACTAAATATAGATAGAGATACTCTTTATGGGTCATGCTAAAATATAAAAATAAAATACTTAAATTGGTATAGAATAAGTAATAAAAAATAAATAAGATGGGGGAGAGCATATGATAAGAATTACTTATAAAATTGATTTTTCCACGTCTAGCTTTTCCATTTTACCATTCCACTAATCAAGCTGCCTCCTCATTCTAATCTGTAATTGTTTGCTTTTTACTCCTTTTTTCATTTTGATAATCAGTTTTGTTTCTTTATGAATTCGCGTTGAATTTATTTTAATGTTTAATAGTTGTTTGATTGGCTGTAAAACTCAATTCAAAGCTATCATCTCATGCGTAGTGATTAGTGCCCTATAGTAGATTTTTGCAACTTGATTTTGTAGATATCTATACACTTATCCGTGTATAAATTTCAATTCATTTAGTGCCCGTTTGGCCATGAAAATTGTGAAATCTGAAAAAAGAAAAAGTTTTTGTTTTCAAAGTGAAAATGGTATTTGCGAATTGAAGTTGTGTTTGGCCATGGGTGCGTAAATACAAATTGGAGTTATTTTTTTAATTTTTTGTAAGTGCTTTGGAGTGAAAAAGGTGAAAACAGCTTTTGGTGTTTTTCAAATTCCAACAAATTCCGAAATTCAATTTCAAGTTGATTCCGAAATTTTATGGCCAAACATGATTTCCGGAATTCAGCTCCGAGCAAAAGTAAAAATTTATTCTTGGTCAAACAGCCACTAAATACTATGCATGTATTTATATATGTGTAGATCTTATATCATACAAAATTAATCAAGTTTACCTACCTCATACTTTATACTGTAGGCGGAAGTTTGAGTAGATCCAAACTATAATTGAGGTAAATTATATCAATTTTGTATAGATTATTAAAGTTGTCAAAACGGGCTGGCTCAACTCAATTCAATCCTTGCGGCTTTGAATTTCAACAAGGTAGGACTGCTTGACTCTTCCATTTAAAAGGGCCTTCAAAATGCTAGTCGAACACAGCCGTAAACCGGACGCGGGTAAGGACAAGCTAGCCCTTCAAAAGATTTTTTTTTTTTAAATGTAGAACCTTTTTATTACCACTTTGGGTTGCATGCCACTAGCAGATTTAAGGCGTTTACTGATAGTTTGGAAGTTATAGTACAGTGTAATTCAATGAAAGCAGAGTAGGAGGTTGAAATAATTACTCATGATACTCCCTATTTTTTAATTTATGTGGCACAGTCGGATTTCGAGAGTCAAATTTCTTACTTATGATTGTGAATTAGGACATAAAAACTTTAAGTTTTTTAAAATAAAATATGCATAATTGAAAACTACGTAAGAAGCACTATGAGTTACAATATTAACAATTCAAATTATTTAAAAGCATATGAAAAAATCATGGTCCAAGAGAAACTCGTTTGACTCTCAAAATCATAAAGTTCCACATAAATTGGGACAGAGAAAGTATGTTTTCTTCAGGTTTTTTTAATCACCGTGGTGTCCGAGCCAGCTCACACACACCTAATTCAGGGGGCATTTGCTATCTCCCGTGATACCGGATAACTTTGTTCACCAAAGCAAATCTCGACTCCTTCTCCTCGTACCTTATGTTTACTTGCACCATGTACAGCTGCAGACAATTTTAAAAGCTTATCACCAACTTATTTCCTACTTCAAGCAATTGATCCAACACCAATAAAAAGAAAAGAAATGCCCACTACCATCACCACACCAAATCACCATTTACATGCTCTTAGGTGAAAGAAACCTTCCTTTGCTCCCTGTCAGCGGGATCAGCCAGTTTCCCCGTGTGTAAGATCCTTTCTTGAAAGAGATCAAATAGCTCATGTGGTTTGCATCCACGTACACTTAACATCAAAGAAGATAATGTGGGATAGAGATATTTGGTCACCTCATCAGGCTCATGACCTGTAGATTGCAAGTTAGAATCCTGTCCCCGCCTATTCAGAGAAACATCGTTCACCGGGATAAACTCATCAATCTGTTTTTTTTTTACTAGAAAGCTTCAATAATAACAAACTGGTGTTTTGCAGGACTAATTACATATACCCAAACAACCCAAATCAGGAATCAAATAGCATACTGGTCGAATAGAACTGGAAAACTAGCAAACACAAAGGAACTAACATGACATAAGATTAACCGAAATTTTCTTCTCTTAATCTTAGAAAATGTTCCAGTCTCGGAGAAATAGGTGCTTTGAGTTCCGCTGCCAAGCTGGTTGGCATGAGCCTGAGGATTCGATAACTCTATCCCTTGTACTGGTTTGAAGGCAAAACTAGAACTCAAGCCTGATGAGGCTGCACTACCACTGCCTCCATAACTCTTCATTTTTAATTTGTTTGCTACTTTCTTGCTCTGATTAGCTAATACGAGCAACTTGTCACTTCCAGCCTGACCAAGCATGTCGTAGCCCACCCCTAAGCGGGACGCAAGTTAGGACAAGCTAAACCCTTCACGACAGTTTTAAAAAAAAAATGTCGAAACTTTTTATTACCATTTTGTGTTGCATGGCACTAACAACTTGAAGGCCTTTACCGATAGTTGAAAGTTATAGCACAATGTAAACCTATGAGTCTATGACAGTAATGTAATAGGTTTGAAATACTTAGATGATATGTTCTCTTTATTTTTTATAACCATGGTGTCCGAGCCAGCTTATGCGCACCTAACTTCACGGGATACATGTTGCCTCCCATGATACCGGCTAACTCTGTTCTCAAAAGCAAATACTTCTTACCTTATGTTTACTTGAACTATGTAAAGCTGAAGGCAATTTTAACAGCTGAACACCAAATTATTCCTACTTCAGGGAATTGACCTAACATCAATAAAAAGAAATGAAATGAAATGTCCACTACCTTCACATCCCCAAATCACCATTTACATGCTCATACGCAAAAAAGACCTTCCTTACTCCTATCGGCGGGATCAACTGGTGTCTCCGTGTGTAAGAACCTTTCCTGAAAAGAGGTCAAATAATTCATGTGGTTTGAATCCGCATCCACTTAACATCAAAGAAGAGAATGTGGGATAGAGAAGTTGATCACCTCAACCGGGCTCATGACCTGAAGATTGTATTCAATCCCCCGCCTAATCAGAGGAACATTGTTCGCCGGGATTAACTCATCAATCTGTTTTTTTACTCTAGAGAGCTTCAAGATAATAGTAATAAATTGGTATTTGCAGGACTAATACATACATCAGATCAAACAGAACATCGCTTCAATTTTCTTAACATTCCAAGCTGGCCAAACAACCAAAGTCAGGAATCAAATAGCATACTGGTCGATGGAACTAGTCAAACGAAAAAACTGGAAAACTACAAACACAAGGAACTAACACATCAGATTAACTTAAACCTTGCACATCAGAGAATTGGCTTGGGGACCTCTATTTAAAGCAACATATCATAACACTATCCTAGCACAGTGGAACTTCAGGCCTCTTGCCAATTCTGGTAGATGTTAAAACAATATTCCACAGTAAACTTAAAGTGATAGTGCTTAACAACAACTTATTGCTAGTTTCAATTATAGGCTAATGTCTACAACCTTGGCTACCAAATGATTCATGATCAATACTGACCATAAGATTGACTATCTAATTTCCTTGAACTTATGCACTCATATCATTATATGCATCTAATACTCAGAAGATATAGAGAGAACCAACCTGAAATTAGAAAACAATCTTGAAAAGACAGTGGAAAATGGATGACACCAAATGAAAAGAAAAGGGAATCAAGAATGTCTTTAGTAGGTTTTGTTAGCCACTGTGTTCAAAATCAGAAAGCAAAAACAGAATCTGTATGTAAACAGAAAACGTAAACAGTAATGTTTAAACAGAAACTAAAATTCTATTCCAAGCCCATAGAATTCATTACCTTGCTGAAATAGCGGTACTTCAAATTCCATTACACTTCGGACGCCACCACTGCTTCCATAACTCTTCACTTTGAATTTCTTTGCTACTTTCTTGTTTGGCCTAAGAACTTGCAATCTCAAAGACCCAAAAGGGACCTTCCTCTCTTAACCTTAGAAATGTTCCTGTCTCAGAGAAATAGGTGCTTTGTGTTCCGCTGCCAAGCAGGTTCGCAAGTGCCTGAGGATTCGATAGCTCAATCCCCTGTACTGGTGCGAAGGCTAAACTTGAAGTCAAGCCTGATGTGGATGCACCGCTGCTTCCATAACTCTTAACCTTGGAAATCTTCGCTATTTTCTTGCTCTGACGAGCTGATATACGCAACTTGCCACTTCCAGCCTGACCAAGCATGCCATAGCCCACCCCTAATCCATCCCCTAACGAGCTTTCTTCAGGCACCCCGAACAGCACCCTATTTCTTAGCCTCTGCGCGTCTGTCACTTGATATCTTTCTTTCTTCTTTCTGTGGCGATGACCACCTCTCTGTTTCTTTGACCTTAAATCAGGAACCGGAAGAGGCAGGAGGTAGCTCTTGCTATTTCTCTATCTTTTTACAAATCTCTTCCCTAAGACTTATTCTCCCTGTTTAGCTCAAGTCCACACGAGCCGCTAGTATAGATTTATTTGCAAGCGTTCTACGAACTTTATCCCTTAAAGGAGGAGGTGTAGTCTGAAATATTTCTGTTTGCTCAATATAACAATATCGCGATGTGGTAGCTGTGGAAAATCCTGCTAAATTCTTCATTTTAGAACCAAGATTCTTGACAGTACTAGCAGGTATATTAGTTAACAACGATAAACCACCAGCAGAACCTATAAGTTTCACGGCAACTGTACTCCCAACAACAACAGACAGATTAGGAGCAATATATCCCATTCGACTCTCAACAAAATCAAGAACCTTCTTTTTCGCGGAATCAAGAGCTAGTGCTCTTTCACATGCATCCATTGTCCTTTGTAATATATGTGCTGGCAATGGCTTACCACTAGTAGTTGATGCTGTAACAGAAACAACCATTATAACAGCTGAAGGTAACAATTCTTCTAAATCAACAAGAGTGAGATCAATCTCGTTGCCAATTTTTTTAAAAACTCTAGCATAATCAATTGGGTGATTAACAAGTGAATCTAACTCAGGAAATTTTAATCTATACTTGTCACGTATGAAATTGTGTATTATATTCTGGATCATCTTCTTCAAGAAAAACGTCACCTTTGGATGGGCTTATGCCTATAAGCTGCAAACAGCTTATAAGCTAAAAATAAATAAATTGGGTAGTCTAACTTTTTTTTTTTTTTTTGCTGTTTTAGATAAGCTAAGTCAAATGGGCCCAATTATTTTTTTAAGCACAAAATGACTTTAAGCTGGCCAGCCAAACACTCAAAAAAGCTGAAAACAGCTTATAAGCAACTTATAAGTCAATCCAAACGGGCTCTAAGGCATCTTCAATTTTCTGCATTGTGTCAATGTAGCGACGTGATCTTTGCAGCTTCGAAATATTATCTAGATCATCATCATAATTAAACGATTTTTCGTATACATCTTCCTCAATATGTTCAACAACACAGTTGTATTATCGGATAATTCTTCCAAATCTGCTAGGAATGAATCAGCAAGAGTTGCCATTGTACGATAAGTATTAATTTTGCTGCAAATTAAACACTTTATTGATTGACAATTTGCTTTGATTATCACTAAATTTAGTTTAGTTCTTTTATAGATGTGCATTGTGCTTTTCCTAACTTAGTTAGGATTTTATTTACTTGTTTCGGTGATTAGGTAGGAATAGGATTGTTTTGCGGTTACGAATCGTGCTAGGATTTTATAATATTTTTGGGTATCTTGTTCAACAAGGAAAGCTCTATGACTAGAATTTTTTTTTTTGTTGTTGTTAGTAATTTCAAAATAGGGATAATAGCACTTGGTTCCTCGATTATTGCCATTGGTAAAGTTTGATTTAATTTTTGTGGTATTTGACTGAGTATATTTAAACATTTAAATTTCAATTAATTAAAATGCGCACTTTTGATCTATTTACTTCTGAATATTCACAAATTTTCAGAATTATTAATTGTTTCACCATTTAATTACAATTTATTATGTTTTACTTACTCCATATTTAAGTGTAATATATTTCCTGCATAAATAAATGAATCAAAAGTACATATTTTAATTTGAACGTTAAAAATGTTGATTCATATATATTACTAGAATCAAAATCATAATTTATGGATAATTGAGGGACAAAAAGTGTTATTATCCCTTCAAAATATTTTAAAAGAAAATCAGTTAATAGAACAATTTTACAATTTTAAGTTTTGAGTAATACCAATTTATAGTCATTAGTAATTATGAAGGATTTTTGTATAGCTAATTAAAAAAGGTCCTAATTTAATCACCTCGTGGCTACTGTTAACCAGATCTCTTTGAAAAATTACAACATTATTTGATCAAGATACGATGTACTAACGGACAAGATAAGTGTACAAAGACGTGTGGAAATAAATGTTAGGTATACAAAATTCAAACTATAATTTCTAGAGCATTGACATGTAAATGTTGCTAAAAGAAATTGGGAAAAGGACACTGTGTGTCCACTCAGCCAAACTAATCTCACATTTAACCACTGTTTGAGTTTAATTCCACTAGGTGTCCGTTCGACCCAAAATAATGCCAAAAAACGGCCGGTCGGCCCAAAATAATGCCAAGGCTGACCGGCCCAACAGCCCAGGCGCTTAAAAAAAATAAATTGTGGCGACTAAGTCGCCACTAAAGGGCTGCTACAGTATGTTGGAATTATATATACACTTTATATACAAGAATTATACATTTTATATACATATGCTGGAATTAATCATACATTTATTATACATAAATTATACGTTAATTATACGCATATTATGCAATGATGATATGATATTTTTTTTTACATATACAATAGCGATACATATTATATACCACAATGATACGGTTTCTACAGTACATTTTTTATACGTAATACACTTTTTATACAAGACTGATACAGTTTATATACACATGTTGGAATTATATATACACTTTCTATACAAGAATGATACAGTTTATATACGTATGATACATTTTATATATATATACAACAGGGGTACATATGATACAGTTTCTATACATATGATATATTTTATATACATATACAGCAGGGACACATATTATATACACATACGATACAGTTTCTATACATCAGAGATTTTTCAGTCTTGCAATGGCGTCTTCATATAAATCTTCTACCATTTTCGTAACCTGCAACTCACAAATAAAATTGGAGAAGAAGGTGGAAGAGGAAAGAGGAGGAAAAGACGGAGAAGAAGGTGGAAGAGGAAGAAAAAAAACGGAGAAGATAGAAAAAGAAGGGAAAGTGGAATTAGTTTAGTGGTTATAATTTGGGTTTAAGAGAATTGTGGCCATCGGGTGGGATAATTTTTGGCCGAGCGGCCATTTATGTCCTTTCCCCAAAGAAATTTTACATGCCCTTTTGTGCCCTCCTTTTTACATTATATGAATATAATGTCCTAAGATGGTTTCTAGAAAAATTAGGAAGGGCCTGTGAATGCATTAAGACTATCTCCAAAGAGCTATTAATCCAGCATTACTTTTGTGAAATGAAATATTAGTGCTAATGCTGAAAGTAAAAAAATTATACATATGAAAATATAGCTAGAGCCTAGAGGTATATTCTACCCTTTGGAATGGATAAATCTTCAAGAAGAGCGTTTTCTTCTTACTGGGTCATACGCGGTGCAATATGAACTATAATCGGTCAATGAATTTTGATACCAGATATGATTAAACTAAAAAGATTATATTCTTATATGAGAAATTGTTTACAATAAAGAACAATATATGGTTGTGTTGTATGAATAATAACCATCTACAGATGTAATGAGAAGAATATGATCAATTCATCCTTAACTAAAAGTCTCGGTTTGAATCTTGAGAACAGAGAAATTTCTAGTAAAGAGAGGTTTTTCTTTAAATAAATCATATTCAACGTGAATCTGAAGTAATCCCGCCAATGATTTGAAATGTTTAATTACCACTTGGTATGGAAAATTTACATACGGCGAGATGCAACAGTACATGATTTAGGTAATATAGTACATTAGTAAATACTACCAACAACCATGGAATAGTCATATCTAGTTCGGGGAAAAAGTCTTGCATTGTCGTCGATAGTTGGAACTAGCTAGGAACAAACAATGCCAATATATGGTCCTTTTGGGGGGAATACAAAATAAATTATGTTAGTCGGCTGCCAGACAACTCAAGTTGTTATTGCATATATTAAAAATAATTATATTATTACATATTACTTTTATAGACTTCTTGTCATTTGATTAATACAAATGACTTGTATCATTTGACAACCACGTGTGAGTCAAATTACTTTTGCTTTTAACGAAGTAGTAAACCTCCCTCTTGTGTGTTTGTAATTGTAAAAAATATTCATCCAATTGATTAACAATATGCACCATCTAAGCGTGGGTATAGAGCTCGATCTAAACATTAAACATTTATTTTGGTTTGCACAAATTTACAATATGTAATTGATGCTAAGACTTATGTCCTCATTCCTAATTTTTTTTTTAATGATATATGTAAGTTCGAGGCCTATCTCTTCCATCATAATGATATATTTTTTGAAAGAAAAAAAAAACATAAAACCGTCGTAGCTGTACTTTCTAATTCCTATAATACGAATTTTATAAATTTCTTGAACACGACACAGAAGCATATATAGACTTATTTGCTTATACAATAAGTTATCGATTACAGTCAAACCTCTCTATAACGTCATGGTTGGGTCCGAAATTTTTCAACTGTTATAGAGAATGGTTGTTATACACCTATAACAACATTGTCATTTAAATAATAATTCGCTATTATAGACAAAAAAAAGATGCATAAAATTTAATTTTCATTTTTAGTTGTCAAATTCTAAACTTAATCACACTTTGTATAACGAAGGAAAATTGTTTAATGATGAAAATATATATATTCATATGATTTTTTTTTGTCATAAATAGTGTATTATTAAATGATCAAATATTTGGTCAAAATCTCTACACTTATTATTGGTAATCATAGATATTCTATTTTTCTAAAGATGGTTAATTATTATATTACCAAAAAAAAAACTGTTATATGGGGGTAATTTTACAAAGATTGTATTGTTATAAAGTTGGTTGTTGCTGTTATAGAGAAGTAAAATATAGCATAAAAAATCGGTTCCAAAAAAATCTTGACTGTTATAGAAAGGTGATGTTTTATGCGGGTATCATTATAGAGAGGTCTGACTATATATGAATATTATGTATTTACTCATATATGTTGAAGCATGACATAAATTAAAAAGAAACCAAATATCATAGAACATGTACCTTAAAATTTTAAATCATGAAGTTATTGTTGAGTACTGATTTTATGCATAAGAAATAATAATATATCAATATTTATCGAGTTACCAACGTTATCCCAACACTTTAGGTTGTTAAGAAATAATAATCCAACATCTTCTCGTGAGTATTACATACTGGATCACGATCTTGCACATTATTTGTAATGCATATTTTTATTTTATCAAAAGATGATGTAACGTACTTACATTAGAATATATTAGTGCTGAACTTTCGTTTGCTTGATGGCACATGCACTCAGAAATATGACAGCGAATATATAAAATATTGTAAACTTACAAACTCATTCCATGAATTAGAAATCTAGATTGCTAGTATGCCCCTATCCCCCACTCCCCGCAATTTTTTTGAATCACATTTTACTTTCTCGAAAGTCATGATTTTGACTCTAAGTTGGATTAAAATAAAATTTATTTTTGAAATTTAAATTTGAATATTTAAAAGATATATAAAAGTAATACTATAAGTTGTAATTCTCTCATATGAATATAGTAAAAAGCTACATCTTAAAATATCGATAAAATTGATGTAGTTTGAATTTCAAGAAATGAAATGTGATAAGTATTTCAGGCGAGAGGGAGTATATGTTCACCCTATGTCTGCCATCTACATTGAGATCCGACTTATTAACACACTCGTTTAGGGTAAAAAAAGCTCTCTACCAGGGGAGATCGCTATAAAGGATGAAAAAATACCTACATTCGTAACACAATCTTTGACGTTGCTAATAAACATTTACTCGTCATTATGATATAACTATTAGTACTGTAACTAATAACTTGTCATCTTTAAACTTATCGTTCAAACTTTTGGCAATCAAATTTATTGCATAAATAGTTAAATACTGTATAATATAAGCTCATTTTATATAATTATACAAAAATAATATAAGTTGAAACTCTTCTCATATTAATATAGTAAGAAATGTACGGTCAAACCTCTCTATATGACAACAACATCCGCATATAACAACACCTCTCTGTAATAGTCAAGTTTTTCGGAACCGATTTTTTATGTTATATTTTATTACTTCTCTATACAGCATTTTACCTGTAACAACAACAACCAACTTTATAACAGTACCCTCTTTGTAAAATTACCCCCATATAACATCTATCTTCTTTTTTTAGTAATATAGTAATTAACCATCCTTATAAAAATAGAATATCTATGATTACCAATAATAAGTTTAGAGATATTGATCAAATATTTGATCCTTTAATACACTATTTGTGACAAAGAATATTATGTGAATTTATATATTTTCATCATTAAGAGATTTTTCTTCGTTATATAAAGTGTGATTAAGCTTAAAATTTGACAACTAAAAATAAAATATTAGATTTTATGCATCTTTTTTTGTCTACAACAGCGAAATATTATTTAAATATCGATGCTATTATAGGTGTATAATAGTCATTCTCCATAATAGCCAAAAAATTTCGAACCCAATGTTGCTGAGAGGTTTGATTGTATATCTTAAAATGTTGGCCAGGTTAATAAATGTGACATATACTTTGAGGCTTGAGCTAGAGGAAATATATTTTTTGAGTTTTCAACCCATGTACGGTATCTACTTCATAGCCTGTTTGGCCAAACTTCTAAAAATAACTTATTTTAAACAGTACTTTTTTCAAAAGTACTTTTCAAAAAAGTACTTTTGGCAGCAGTTTGTGTTTGACCAATTAATTTAAAAAGTACTTTTGAGCAGCAATTAGTGTTTGACCAAGCTTTTAAAAAGTGTTTCTATGTGTATTTTTCTCAAAAGTATTTTTCAAAAAAGTATTTTTGGGCAAAAACTATTTTTTTTAGCTTCTGAAAAACTGTTTCTGCTACTCCCCAAAAGTACTTATTTTCTCCCAAAAACTTGACCAAACACCTCAAACTAAGTACTTTATGGGAGAAAATAAGCACTTTGGGGATGGGGGTGGGGTAGGGGAATAAGCTTGGCCAAACAGGCTATAAGACTTGACTAATATAGACATAATTTTAGGGTAAAAACACTTTCTATTAAGGTGATTTACTCCCGAAACTCAATCTAAAAGTCTGTGATTTATGATGGAATGATACTTACCCTTAAATATTTACCTCTCTTGTCTTGTATCATTGTCTTTATGGTATATAACTAATTACTACTAATAAATATTCATGTTTAAGCTTATTGTTTAAACTTGTGGTAACCAAATATATTGAGTAATAAATACTATTTATAATAAGGTCATTTTGAATTGATGGATGAGATTTTCATCATTTCAAATGATCACATATTCTTTCAAGTTGGTCAAACTTCAAAGCAAGGAAAATGGAAGGACTTTGAGACTTCCCTTGCAGATTTACGTTCTCCCCAAGTCACCGTTACCGTTATCTTTTCTTACCTCCGTTAACTTTTTACTGTTACAGCAGCTACCGCCGGTGAAAAAAACAGACCATAGACGAAACGTGAAGGGAGCTTCCTTCTATTCAATAAATAATATTCTCTCCGTCCTAATTTAAGTATCTTAATTTTCTAATCTCTTTCTATACTACGTTAGTATTAACAAGTTTAGCACCATAAAATACAACATTCAAAATTCTTTTTATATTTTTTAAACTCCGTATCAAGTCAAAATAAAACACTAAATTCAAAAAGGAAAGGAAGTTAAAAAGAAAAGCATTTATTTGTAATATCTATAAATATAATTTCAGAGAGAGAAAGAAAGAAAGAGAGACGTAAAAGAGACAAGCTTTATAATTTCTTCAATCATCTTTGTAACTTTGTTCATTATCCGATCCTTCAAATTCATTTCTTCTTTCTCCTTTTAAACTACTTTTATAAGCTTAATATGTATACATATAAACTCTAATTTCTTTTTATACAATTTGGGAATCTTTTTCTCTTTATTTTCAAGTATTGAAACCTATCTGATCCAAATTTGTACATATTCTTTGTTAAATTCTTTGTAAAAAAAAAATAAAAAAAATACTTTATTTGATTCTTGAATTTGATGTACAGGTAGATAAAGATTTGTTTGATACATACAACAAAGTAAGTTTTTGAAAAATTTGTTGTGTTTTACAAGTTAAAGTTTGGATTTTTTTGTTGTGGGGTTTGGTTAGTTGTGTTCTTTATTGTAAAGTAGTGAAAGTTTAGAAGAAGACATATTTGGATTCAATAGTTTTTTTTTTTTTTTTTTTTTTTTTTTTTTTTCCAGTTGTGGGGTTTGGATTTATATTGTGTTGGAAGCAAATGATACAGACAGGTGTTTAGATGAGAGTTTAAAGAGTTTCATATTGTAACGTTTTTTCCCAGGGGTTATCAAGAACGGTGATATATAGGGAACTAACCTAAGGGGTATGATCACAAGTGTAGAGAATAAAAGATTCAAGAATCAGAGAGTTGTTTTCGATTTCCGTGTTGTATTTGCTTTGGTTTCTGCTCTTTGGGAGCTTTGGAATGAGGAATGATGCACAAAAGCCACCTCTTGAAGGTGGAAATGTTGCACTAGGCAAGAGCAAAAATGGTGTTTTTCCAGCTTCGTTTCGAGCTTTTTCCAAGATTGTATCGTCTGGGGCTTCGACTGTTGCTTCGACGGTTAAGTCAGCAGCTTCAGCTGCTTCGGCTATCGTGGAGAGGGACAATGATTCCAGCCACGATCAGGTGCTATTCCCATGTTTTTTAAGCCCTTATGTAGTTGTAGGTGTTTGATATTAGGGTCTATAGCTTTTTTAGTAGAGAAAGATTGAAACTTTATACTTGTTAGCCTGGGTTTGCTACTCGTACATTTATAGTTGAATGTCATGAATTCTATGACCTTATGTAGGTTGTAGGTGTTAGATATCAGGGTATATGGCTTTTTTGTAGAGAAAGATTGAAACTTTATGCTTGTTAACCTGGGTTTGCTACTCGTACATCTATAGTTGAATGTCATGAATTCTATGACCTTATGTAGTTTGTAGGTGTTAGATATCAGGGTATATAGCCTTTTTGTAGAGAAAGATTGAAACAAACTTTTATACTTGTTAAGATGGGTTTGCTACTCGTACGTTCATAGTTGAATGTCATGGATTCTATGCCCTTATGTAGTTTGTAGGTGTTAGATATCGGGGTATATAGCTTTTCTGTAGAGAAAGTTTGAAACTTTTATACTTGTTAAGATGGGTTTGCTACTCGTATGTTCATAGCTGAATGTCATGGATTCTATGCCCTTATGTAGTTTGTAGGTGTTAGATATCAGGGTCTACAGCTATTTTGTAGAGAAAGATTGAAACTTTATACTTGTTAAGATGGGTTTTCTACTCGTACATTTTTATAGTTGAATGTCATGAATTCTAAATGCAGATGGTTAATGCTGTTTTGGTTGCAAATCCTTAATTCTTTGAATGTTATACTAAGTTTAGCTTAGGCGAGTAAGTGCTGAGAATAGCTATATCCAGTATATGCCTGTTATAGTCTCTTCCCCTCCTTTTTGGTTAGTTTTCTTTAACAAAATTTAGCGCCAAGTAGAACTTATGTGGGTTAAATATCATGTGCATTTTTTCTTGTTGACACTACCAAAGGGAATATGATTAGAAAGGTATCATGATTATATCATTATATGGATCAGCATGGGAAATGAGATCTGAAAGTCCACGTGACTGATCTGCTATTTTTACTCCTTAGGTTTTCATGGCTCTTTCTTTCTCAGATGACCAATACAATTTGATAATACTGTATATTGTGTATATATCTGCATATTTGGTGGCCTCTTTCTTTATTAATAAAGAAAAGATATGCATATCCTAACTGGTATATGTGTAGCATTAGGTTATTTGTGGGAGGCCTGTTTGAGCACACATGCTTATTGTACTAGAATACAATTTTCTGGATGCATTTCTGATCAGGTGACATGAGTAATTGGAAAATGACCTTTTCTTCAATTTAGTATCATAGGAGTTGGGACCCACCAGTGAGTTGTCGGGTTCTTCTCATCTCATTTTCAAAACTGGAGGTTTTGTTCTTGTAGTGTTTTAGCTTTCAAGCTATGTGACGGCATATAATCTTTTTACTTAATGCGGTGTTTTGACTCTTTCGGGCAGTTTGTTAGAGTTACTGATTTTTTACTTTATTCGTGGAATTCTTTCCGTTTTGTCGTGTTGGTCTAATTTCCCGCCTTTGTTTTGTCTGGTTATTGTTTTTGAATGAATGATCCTTATGTGTAATTGGACCTTTTTCTTCTTGTTTTTTTCCGCCGTTGTCGTATGTCCAGATTTCTCGTATCATACCACATGTGGACATACTAGTGTTACATTTAAGAATTTAAAATGCATGTCACATGTTTCTTGAGTTTTATTACTACAAATGGGATATAAGATCTCTTTTTTTTTTTTGATAAGGTAAATAAAGTGATGTGAGATCTTCATGGAATTTAAGCTGTTAACGTGCTTTTATGAAAAAGATTTAACCCAAAAAATGAAAAGATTTAACCAATTCCTCTCGCCCCATGTACAAAGAAAAGGAAGTTTTGCCATCTGGGGTAACCAGAAGTTTGAATTGATATAAAGGTATAATGCTTTATTTCATTGACAAGTAATGTAGGTGTAGTGTTCCAAAAGGAAAAAGCAAGTCGTCCGTGACTATTAATTTTTTTTGATAAGTAACATTTGACTGTGTAATCTAATGCATTACAACCTTGGGAAGTTGTGTTTTGGCACCTGTAGGTTTTCCTTCCCACCACTCAATTCAAATTACATTGAGGCTTGTGCGTTGAACAAAAATAAAAAGAGATATTTGTGGACAGTAATATAAATCTTATAATGGTACTTTGACACAGAGCCAAGCTTTAGAAAGCAGTTGCAGGATTGGAAATTGAGAATTTGATGGTGCTGTTGGGAATGATTTAGGGTCTGATTCTGATGAAGGTAGGCCGTGATGCTCCAGAAAGGACCAGTGGTGGCTTTTACAATTTGAAATCTTTTATGAAACTTTGGTAGATAGAAGCAGGAGCTACTTTGGCTCTAGGAAGATTTACTTCAGGGGATCCCTTGGGGCAATCCTAGCTGGTGATAATCTTGGAGAGTAGGATCTTCACAACTTTTGGTTGCTTTATTTTAAGGCTGACAAGACTGATGAACATTTCTGATGGGCTGATTCTTAATTGATTCTATATTAAGTATAGATTAGGTTGATACCTTGGACAAGTTCAGGAGGTAACATTAATTGTGATTCTCTTTAGTTAATTTTGAGACCCAGTTTCAAAGATATGGCTTATGGCACATAAGAGTTATAGAGCAATTATCATGAGGAGCCCCTAGTACTAAAAGCTAGTGAACATAGATTTTGGATGTTTGATAGAGTCAAGCTAGCTATATATTGCTAGTGCCTAGAGATATTGTTCATTGTGTTGCTATGTGAATAAGGTCGAACTTTGGTGCTCTTCCAAAGGGGAATGTAGCGTATCTCATGTTCCTCTTCTACCACACACAGGTTCTCTGGGCTGGGTTTGACAAGTTGGAATGTGAGAGTGGCACAACTCGGCAAATTTTGCTCCTGGGGTGTCGTTACGGCTTCCAGGTTTGGGATGTTGAAGATGCTGATAATGTGTGCAACTTGGTTTCCAGGCATGATGGCCCTGTTTCTTTCATGCAAGCGTTACCAAAACTAATAGCATCAAAGAATTGTGACGACAAATTTTCTGTTAGTCGTCCAATGTTGATACTTTGTGCGGATGTATCTTTTTCTGGTGGTAGTAACAGTGGGGAGAGCATAGGAACTCCTCATAATGGAACCTCCCAACATTATCATAACCAAGCAAGACCCACTTTTGTGCCCACTGTTGTTTGGTTTTACTCCATGAAATCTCACTCTTACGTGCATCAATTGAGGTTCAGATCAGTTGTTCACTTGGTAAGGTGCAGCTCCCGAGTGATTGCAATCTTACAAGCAGCTCAGGTACGTGACATGATATCACAAAGTTGTACTCTGGTTTATCTTGCTAGACATAAAAGTGAAGTTGCTTTTATTACAGATACATTGTTTTGATGCTGCAACTCTAGAAAGGGAATTTACTATTGTCACCAATCCTGTTGTCACGGGGTTTCCTGCGTCTGGAAACATAGGTGTGGGACCTCTCGCAGTAGGTCCCAGGTGGATAGCCTATAGTGGAAGTCCAGTTTCAGTCTCGAATTCTGGTCGAGTCAATCCACAGCACCTTACTCCTTCTGCTAGTTTCCCAAGTCCTGCTCCAAATGGGAGCCTTGTTGCTCATTATGCAAAGGAATCAAGCAGGCAACTTGCTGCTGGTATTGTGACTCTAGGGGATATGGGGTACAAGAAGCTGTCGAGATACTATTCTGAGCTGCGATCAGATGGTAATTGTTCTCAGCCTGGGAATGCTCGTGTGAAGGTATCAGGAGCTGCTAATGGACATTTTCAAGATGTAGACAGTGTTGGAATGGTATAGCTTACTCTTTATCAACTTTCTTTCGAAGATGTTGGTTTAATATTCATGCCTTTATGGTGTCATTTTAAGGCTTTTGGGGAGCTTTGCGATCATTTCGTTTTCATCACCATATTAACCCTCATGCCGTGTCTACTGTTCTGTGGACATTTATGTATGTCCATGCATTTGCCCTTTGTATTTTATTATTTCTGAATAGTGGTAAGTGAATACCATTCAGTTGCTATATATATAATGCTGGCTTTGACCAGCATTGGTCTCTAATGTAACTTCTTTTTTTTTTTTTTCATTTTTTTTTGCATCTGTAGGTCATAGTCAGGGACATTGTCAGCAAAGCTCTTATTGCTCAGTTTAGGGCACATAAGAGTCCCATTTCAGCTTTGAGCTTTGATCCTAGCACTACTCTTCTGGTGACAGCTTCAGTTCAAGGCCATAATATCAATGTATTTCGGATAGTGCCTGGACTATCTGAAAGTACATGTGATACTGATCCTGGATCTTCTTATGCCCATCTCTATACGCTGCAGCGTGGACTGACTAACGCGGTAAGTATATCTAAGTTGCTATCCCGTATTTCTTGAGCTTGTTGCTTCTTGATGATTGAAGTCAACTATTATCTCATTTTGGACATCTCAGGTCATACAAGACATAAGTTTTAGTTGTGATAGCCGGTGGATTATGATAAGTTCATCCAGAGGAACTAGCCACCTTTTTGCGGTATCCCCTTCAGGGGGATCAGTTGATTTTCACACGGCTGATGCATATCCTAGTGTTTGCGCTAATGGCTCCCGGGTGATGGCAAAACCTGTGAATTCTGTTAATCAACAAAGCATTTGTGGATCTGGCCCCCCGGTGACACTTTCTGCTGTTGGCCGAATAAGGAGTGGAAGTAATGGTTGGAAAAATACTCTAAGTGGTGCTGCCGCTGCTGCAACGGGAAACATTAGCTCTCTATCTGGGTCCATTGCTTCAGCTTTTCAGTACTACAAAGACTATAACCAATGTACAGATGCAACCTTTCTAAAGTCAACTTATCACCTGCTGGTTTTTTCTTCTCCTGGCTGTGTGATACAATATACTTTACGCATGTGTTCTGGTCTAGATCCTGTTACAACCACTACTGCGGTGGGTACAACACATGAGTCAGGTCTTGAAGTTGATACAAGATTAGTTGTAGATGCAATCCAGAAGTGGAATATTTGCCAGAAACAAAATCGCAAAGAGCGAGGTGGTAATATTGATATATATGGTGAATTTGGAGACACTGATAGCAGTAAAGTATTTCCTGAAGGCATAAAGGTAGAAAATGGTCTCAATTCTAAGCCTAGGAATACAACAACTTCTGATGAAAGACATCATATGTATATATCTGAAGTGGAGCTTGAAATGCATAAACCTCAGATTCCATTGTGGGCAAAATCTGAGGTACTTCACTATTTGTTTGGTACCACAAATGACATGCTGCCTTTGTGTTGGCTGATATCTCCTTTGTGCTTTTGTAATTGTTCTGCAGATCTATTTTCAATCATTTGCTGCCGACGAGATTAATACAGGCGATGTTTATGCTTTTGGAGGAGAGGCTGAGATAGAAGTATTTCCAACTCATTCACTCGAGGCGAGATCAAAAGATTTAGTTCCAGTTTTTGAATTCATTCAAGCTTCCAAGACCCAACAAGGGAGGTAATCAGTAATTATCTCTTTTTGTGAATACGTCGTCCTTGTTATAGAAAGTTACCTAATATTTTGGGTCTGTGTGATGGTCTTTTAATTTGCTTTGGAGCATGCATAAGCTGATTTTGTGCCTTTGGGTGGGGCACCGACTGTTTTGTAGGTCATGTTTTAGTTATTAGTTGTTTACTGTTTCATTTTATAATGTTTTGCTGATACTTTTCGGAAATCGGAATATGGTTACTGTTTCTGAAGTTAGGTGTTTGTTATTTTAGGGTATCCGTTAACGGTGACAATAGCGTCTCTGATAACTGCAATCTTATGGCTAATGGAGTTAATGGATCACATCATTCCATGAATGGTCCCAGGAGCGAAGTTCACTGCGGCCGAGAAGTAAATGGGTTGGATGGTCTTCCAATGACAGGTCAAACAGCTAATGGCTTTGTAGATAGTAGCGAGAGCCCTAAAGCGGATGCCCGGCTAGATTTTGTAAATAATATGAAGAGCTCCGAGATGGAGCCACAGTCTAAGTTTGTACATAATAACCTAGATGGTGCAGAAATGGAGAATCATTTCGATGATGAAGTTGACAGCGTTGATTGAAGGTAACTGATTTCGCCTTTTGCTTGTTCTTCATGGACTTCTTGCATACATTTTCAAGTAGCTGTACGAAGCATGATAATAAGATTTTCAACTAGGTGATTGCTTCCCATCTAACCAAGTTTTGTGATGGATAAAGTTACATGGTACCTGTGCTGGTGGGAGGTAGCAGGTACGTTGGAATTAGTCGTCGTGCGTGTAAGTTGGCCCGGAAACTATGATTTTAAAAAATATAATACAACGAGATTTTCCTCATATCAAAGAGGTCGTCGTACGCTCTTCCTAACTTCTAAAAAAAGGGCAGCCCGGTGCACTCCGGGTATGCGTGGGGTCCGGGGAAGGGCCGGACCACAAGGATCTATTGTACGCAACCTTACCTTGCATTTCTGCAAGAGGTTGTTTCCACGGCTCGAACCCGTGACCTCCTGGTCACATGGCATCAACTTTACCAGTTACGCCAAGGCTCCCCTTTGCTCTTCCTAACTTCTATTGACCTAAAATAAGTGTCTAATTTGGACTCGGTGGATGCTTTATCTGCTTGTCTTTCTGCATTCTCCTTTTCTTGTGTTAGAGAGAGAACTTGAACTTGGAAATGTATGCCTGTCTCATTTTCTGTGAATATGATCTCTTGTTTTCGTTTCTTTGACATTTAAGTCTTTTACATATTGTTGCAGTTGATTAATTCATTGTTTTCATGATCTTGTCAGGTGTTCGTTATTCGTTTATTACGTGGAGGTTTCTGTAAGTGTTAATATTGTGGGAGGTGAAAATGTAATGAAGGAAGAGAGTTTAGGCTCCTTGATTGACCCAATGTGCAAAATGTGGATGCTTTGACTTGTAAATATCGGACTGAAACTTGTCCAATAAAGTAACTCGTAATATGTAAATAATTGCCTGGATCTTGCAACTTGTTGCTTTATTTTGTTATCCTCATTCACCTTATCTTCGGTCCATTGTTAACAGAGTTTATATATCTCGAGATGGATTTAAGTCATACACTGATAATGTAATGAAATTTTAAAAATTGATTACCTCTCATAGGTCGTGTGCAGCATTCTGATTCTACCTCATAGAACTGACATTCTAATAGAATGTAGGAGTATTTTTTTTCTTTAAAAGATAGAGATCAGGCTTTCTAAATGAGATTGAATTTCGAGAATATGCAGTTATTGTTTCTCACTTTTAAATCTCAGGGCCTCAAATGCTAAAATTATCAAGTTTTTGATGTTTTAAAAGCAAGATACTTACCAAATTGTCGTAGCTACTCATTTAGTACAGCTTAAATCTAGAACATTGAAATTTAGAAGTACAAAAAGTCAAGTATCAGCAAGTTTCTACTTTTTCACCTTTGCTTTCCATTTTGTGTAGAACCTTAGTATCAATTCACAAAAAGAGTAATCTTGAAAGAAAGGTCCTGACCAAATGATTGGTGAATCAACTAACTTTTAAATAACGAAGACGGTTAACTCCTTTTTGTTTTATAATTATAATTATAATTATAGTTCAAACCCGTTAGAAATACATAAACCAAGAAAAAAAAAACTTTTCTTTTAAACTATTAAAAACTAGTTAAATTTTTACATAGGAAACAGGTCTGAGAGGAGGATAAAAGTTATACAAACCTTAACTGATAAAAATAGTTTTTCATAGGAAACTAATTTGAAAAGAATTGAACTAATTTAGCTCAAATTGATTCACCTTTTAAGATGAATTGATTTTTATTGAACCCTTAAATGAGTACACATACATCGTCTATGCCACTTAACAAATATTTTCACCCTTGAGCAAAAACATAGCTTATTAAACTCGCTCAAGTTTAGACGAATTCGATTGGATTGCACATATGTAGCTCAAAATTGGCATATGCATATACGATGTACTTAGTGCCTAATCCTACAAACATTGAATTTATCGAGCATAATCGGATTAATTAACTAACTAACCAAACAATATAAATTCTATGGCACCAGACTTTATTACGAATTATGTTGCTAACTTGTACACCAGAAGTGTTTTGGAATAACTAAAATAGTCTAATTTTTGCAAATTAATTTAAGCTCCAACAAACCAACAACTATTAGGCCTGTCCCCACCAGGATTTAGATTTTGGAGTCACCCTTGGTAGGAAGACTAGGAAAAACAAAAAGAAGAAAGACAGTGGGTCACTTTCCATTTTAGAAACTATGTTCAATCAAATGCCTAAACTTTCAGACTGTGAAAATCAAGCTTCTATTCTTTAACAACTTCGTGTGGAGGCAAAGTGAAGCAACACCAAACTCTACTTCTCTTTTATTCTAATAAGAAATAATTTCTTCATTTACTTTAACCATTTCACTTGGGACTTTTTACTAACGCCCGTTCTTCAAAATCAAGCCAATACAATTCACCATCAACGCTTACAATCTAGTGATACCGATAAATGGTCACCAAATTTCATTTTATTGTACTATTAAAGTCGCCAAACTATATGTTATAATAAAAAATCACTCAACTTTATCTAAGTATCAGAAAAGTTACCAAATTATTTTTTGTAACAAAAAAGTAGTCACTCAACTTCGTCTAAGTATCATAGAAAGTCATTAGGAGGAAACAAAAGAGGCATGTTGTATGATACTTAGGGAAAGTCTGAATGACAACTTTTGTGTTACAAAATAATTGTTTTAGCGATTTATTGTGATTCTTAGAAAAGCCAAATGATTTTTTTTTTGTTACAAAAAATAGTTTAGTGACTTTCTTTGATACTTGAGAAAAGTTGAGTGATTTTCTGTTACAAAAAAAAGTTTAGCGACTTTAGGTCTGACAAAATAAAAGTTAAGTAGTCATTTACAAGATCAACCCTGAAAAGAGTTTCTCACAAGAATATAGGTATGAGTTTGATTCTCGCTAATGCTGAAGGCTTACTTGGCTTGTCTACTAAAAAAGTCATAATAATTCCGGGAAATAAAGGAGGTCATACTATCAAATGTTATGTCCCTTTCCTTCAAACAACTAGTCCTAAAGAGTTTTCTTCACTGTGAAAAATGAATACAAACTTCGTAAAAAAGACCTGCAAGACTTGTTATGTAACCTCCATGCTAAGCAAGGTTAGGTGATTGAAAGCAACTCTAGCACCCCCACCCCCACCCTCCTACCCTCTCCAAGTACTTCCTTTTACAGCATCCCTCTACAGGGGTATTCTGCATTCTACTCAACTTTTTCTCTGAGTGATTGCCAAATTAATGACTAGGCCACAAGTACTAATTTTTTGGTGATAGCCAAAGCTCAAGGACTGTTGTCTTTTTTTTTTCTGCCTATTTTTGGGTGGATTGGTCATTTTCCTTTTTGTTATTGAATGTTAAAAGCAATGCAGCTCCACATATCACCAAGTCTAAGGCATGTCACTGTTCTTCCTGCTAAAGGTTTCAAGGAGTTCATTAAAGTTAAAGTTGGCTCCAAAAGATTGTCGTATCGCATGGTCTTTTACTGCCTTTTGTTTCTTACATTCCTGCTCCGGTTTGTCTTCGTGTTAACGGCTATAGATACTATTGATGGAGAACGAAAATGTTCGACCCTAGGTACATCTCTCTCTCTCTCTAATTTTGTATACAGGATTTGGAACATATGTTAATGTCACAGATTAACAAATATTAAGTTACTACAGATATAATATCTGTAGAAGCAACAATGCTAGTAGTATATTTTACAACATATTAGCAGTAATACAAAGCACATCGTGGAATCTACGTGTTACAATCGAAAGGAAAATAAAATTAGCCTGTAAAAGAAAACTAAATCTGTCCATACTGAACTTACTTGACGATTAAAGATTTGATGATCATGTCAATATTCTTACTCATATAAGATGGAGACAGCCCCGGTACACTAAGCTCCTGCTATGCGCGGGGTCCGGGGAAGGGCCGGACCTTATTGATGCTTCAAAGATGCATTAGACTTAAACTTGGCCTTGTCGAAAAGGAAGTGCAGAATGTGTTACAATTAAGAAGAATGGTACTTAGAGAGCTATCTCAGGAAGTTAATAGAAAAAGTTTACTTCTGTTTCTGCAGATTAAAAGTTGAAGATAATATCACCCTTCACTTTTCCCCTTCATTTAGTTTCATGGACGTGAGGCTGAAAATCGTTCTGCTATTTACATTCTAAGAATATCATTTTACTGCAGGTTGCTTGGGGAAAAAAATTGGACCAACGATTTTGGGGAAACGCCTTGAATCAACTGTACGCTTCTGAGCCATGTATCTTTTTTCCCTATGTATTAATACTGTGGCATTCCCCTATCGAATAATGAAGATATCTCCCCTTAGTGGTGCTTGTTTAGCATCGAATTTTGGAATTACATAGTCTTGTCTCTTATTATCTGCATTTGTTAGGTCCCCGAGGTGATATATCAAGTATTGGAGGAACCTTCAATGCAAAATGAAATAAAGACAAGACCTGAATCTCCTCAAACATTGGATGAGTTTATCACAGAAATGAAGGGTGGAAGACCAGACGCGAAAACTTTTGCTGTCAAGCTCAAAGCTATGGTACTTTACTCTTCTCGTGCCTTCTAAAGCAAATTTAGATATAAATATAGTTGGAAGTGGCACATTATGTCATAGGCAACAAATTTCTGTAGACAAATACTAGTAATGAAGCAAAAGGCCATAAGATACACATCTTTAGGCACTCAAGGCCAAAGACGGATCCAGGATTTGAAGTTATGGGTTCCTACAACGACCTCAAGTTTACTACAGTAATAATTCGGGTTACAGTCAAGTATTTATAGATATTTAGTAGATTCTTAATATATATACAGGGTTTGGGAAAACTGGGTTCATGTTGTTGTGCCTGTGTCCTGGTCAAGGCCTGATAAATGACTATTCTTTTTTCAGGTCACTCAGCTCGAAGAGAGAACAAGAACTGCCAAAATCCAAGAATATCTGTATCGGCATGTGGCATCTAGTAGCATCCCCAAACAGCTTCATTGTCTTTCTCTCAAGCTAGCACACGAGCATTCCACCAATTCCCACGCCCGTCTCCAATTACCATCGCCTGAGCTTGTCCCCACCCTTGTTGATAATTCGTACTTCCATTTCGTCCTTGCCTCCGACAACATTCTTGCTGCTTCTGTCGTTGCATCATCACTCATGCAGAACTTCTTGCGCCCTGAAAAGATAGTCCTTCACATTATCACAGATAGGAAAACATATGCGCCTATGCAAGCTTGGTTTTCGTTGCATCCTTTAACACCCGCTATCATTGAGGTTAAAGGGCTGCACCATTTTGATTGGTTCACAAAGGGGAAGGTCCCCGTTTTGGAAGCTATGGAGAAAGACCAAAAAGCTAGGTCACAGTTTAGGGGAGGTTCATCAGCAATTGTTGCAAACAGAACTGAGAAGCCTAAAATCATTGCTGCAAAATTGCAAGCCCTCAGTCCCAAGTATAATTCGCTGATGAACCACATAAGGATACATTTGCCAGAGGTAAGCCCTGAAATTTAAGGCATATTGTCTTTCACTTTAAATACATGTAACATCCATGCCCATTTCCTGAGAAGAATTAACCTAAATAGCGGCCTACCCAACCGCTTAAACTAAAAATAGCCACATGATGTATATATCTGTATAATTCATGTATAGCTTTATTATGAGCCGAGGGTCTGGGGGTAAGGTCTGCGTACACTCTACGCTCCCCAGATCCCACTTGTGGGATTACACTGGGTATGTTGTTAATTCATGTATAATATGTGTATAATCTATGCATACCGGATAAAAAAAGTAAACAGTAAATCCAGCCGGCTATTTTTGTAAAGATCCATTTTCCTGAATATGACTATACTGAAAAGTATGAATTTCTTTTTTCAGTTGTTTCCCAGTGTGAATAAGGTAGTGTTCCTGGATGATGATATCGTCGTTCAAACAGATCTTTCACCTCTATGGGACATCGACATGAATGGAAAGGTGAACGGAGCAGTGGAAACATGCAGGGGAGAGGACAAGTATGTCATGTCAAAGCGCTTCAAAAGCTATTTAAACTTTTCTCATCCGCTGATAGCAAAATACTTCGATCCAAGTGAATGCGCGTGGGCCTATGGCATGAACATTTTCGATCTGAAAGCATGGAGGAACACAAATATAAGTCAGACATACTACTATTGGCTCCAACAGGTAAACTACAAGTAACATAAAAAAAGTCTGTTTCATAGGTTTTTGTTTAAACAATCCCAAATTTGTTGACTGATACAGCTTTTTTCTATGCAGAACTTGAAATCAGATCTAAGTTTGTGGCAGCTAGGGACATTACCTCCAGGTCTAATAGCATTTCATGGACACGTCCACACAATTGATCCCTTTTGGCACATGCTAGGACTAGGGTACCAAGATAATACAACCGTAGCAGAAGCTCAAAGTGCCGGTGTGATCCACTTCAATGGTCGAGCAAAACCTTGGCTCGATATAGCATTCCCACAACTTCGACCCTTGTGGACCAAATACGTTAACTTCTCCGATAAACTTATCAAAAGCTGTCATATTAGAGCTTCTTGAAATGAGGTGGCCAAAGAGTATTGTTGTTAAATGAGAGAACTAAGTTAGGGGAGAGTTCACGCGAACGGAAAGGCCTCCAATTCCTGATGAGAGATGGCTATACGCTGGAACTCTTCGCGATTACTTGAATTTCTGGTTCTCTGATGTATTTTATTATGCAGTTTAGATTCTATACAGTATTATCGATTCTTTCTCCAAAAAATGCATGGTCAAAATGATACTATATTCGCCGGTGTTAAGCGAATTCCCAGGTATATCATGCAGAATTTGCAAATAATAAATGATGGTAATAAGAGGGAATGAAAATACTACATTGACAAAAAGAGAAGTGATTGCAGTACACACACACATATATATATATGTAGCTTCAACCTCATATGTGTTGGAGCAAAATTACTAGGTGTCGTGCCAAAACTAACTAATCAAATCTTGAACGACAATAATAAAAAATTAAAGAGAAATATACACCAAAATATTGGACATAATTTTGCACCTTACCTTTTGTCACTTTTCAGCCGAAACTTAAGGAGTTAAGTTATAGTATGTACTGAAAATTTTACACCAGCGATATAATTTCATATGTTATAATATGTTATATACGATTTGTTCTAGTTTATTAATAAAATTACTCGTAATTACTTTTTAAGTTAACTGATTATGCAAAACACAACCTAAATTCCATAGTTTAATTAGTTGCTCACTTGCTCATTGGTTCTGCTCCGTGTTGGACTTGCCCGATGGGGTTTCTAAAAATATTCTGTCGTCAATTTGTGCAGGTTAATTCTCTAATTTTCTAGATACTTGGAACATTAATATTCTTGTTCGACAAATTATGTTACATCAAAAAAGTCAAATCATTCACGAAATTAGAACCTAATTAGCTACACATTGCTCCAAAAAATGACACTCCAAAGATACAAAGCCCTAAAACATCAAACAAACATAGGTAAAATTGTTTTCATAAACAAAATGACCATTAACATGCTTACTTCATGAGTCAAAACTAATAGTAGTACTCTTACAAATACCAAAATATATTCAATCAATAGGAAATACGACTTATAAGTCTTAATACATAAATTGTCAAATACACTAGTAGAGTCATTCAATCTATGGTGGTTCGACAAATTCAACTAAACTCATTGCTTAAAATTATACCTCGAATTCCGTATTACATATACAAGAAAAACTGAAACTTTTACTAAAATTACACTCATTCTAAATTCACTGACTGCCCTTCTCGTTCAAAGCATCAACGAACTTCCAGAGACAACCTTCGATGATCTTGTTTCTGGCTGTACAAGGAAGATCTAGTACCAAGTTTGTGACCCGAGGACGATAAATTCGCTTTTGGATCGAACTTCTTGCCACAGCTAGAGCACATAATGATACTAGTACTTCTTGTAGCATAATATTTGCACCATCTGCTACACCTAGGGCATTTTTTCTTCTCAACTTTTGAATTAGATTTATGTCCAACACGAACACGACCGTCACGAAAACTGTGTTTGCAGCGAATAACTGATCTTTCATTCATGAATTCAATACTTGACCCTGAAGCCGGGAAATTATTATCCCATAATGATATGTCACTAATTTTATAATGCATAAGGTTGAGTTCTTCAACTTTAGTGTCAACTTCTTGTATTTTGTTATGATCAGATTCCTTGAACTGAAAATTACATGGAAGAAATTCCAGCAATTTTTTCATCAATGATTGAGGAAATACTTGCTTGGCCATTGTTTGCAATGTGGAAAATCTCTCCTACATAAGTGAATTTTCGAGCAGTCTTTGCGTTTAGAGCTGCAATATATTTTCTTAGTAAGTACGTTTATATAGATTCAGAGTGTTTTTCCCTTTCCGTTTAACATTCGGATTGGGAATTAATCAACTTTCCTAAGTATATATTATTAGAAAGACTCAGGATCTTCTCTTTTTCCGTGTAAATTTTGGATTATTAATTTTGGAAACTTGTTGCTTAATTAATTAGCTACTACTAGGAGTAATAGAAGTTGCCTCAAGTGCATGCAAGAGTACTTGACAATCAAGTAATCTTCAGAGGTATTCTTAACATATCAGCGGTTTCCTAAGTTTTTCTTTCCATAAAGTTTTTATGGAACAAGTGTTTTTTCCACAAGGGGTAATTCAACTTTAATCCCTTAGTTGTTGATAAATATTTTTTAATTTGGTCGTGAGATATTTTGCCAAGCGTATATATCTAATCTTCGATCAATCAAACTATTAGCATTGTCTTTGTCCCTTTTTGGGATTGGTATTATCCTCAAATATGAAGAAGATTTAGAATAATAGGGATAATTATTAAATGATTTAATGGATAATAGTTCGTTAAATTTTGTGATGAAAAATTGAAGATATAAAAAACAGGGACCAAAAATGCATACTTCTATTAATTGACAGTTAAATGTGCTTAATCATACGCCGTAACAAGTTAAAAACCAATGTTAGAAATACTAGTGATATTTCAGAGATTAAAAGCATAGAAATTTATTTTTTCACCACTTCCGTCCAAAATTATTTAAAAAATTGTGAAGTTATTACTATAGATACACTCACTCAATTTGAATATTCAAATTCATTTACAAGTAAATTTGACTTTATAAGACGGTGTACTGTTCCCCGTCACACTAATGTAACAACTGTGGGCGTATGTTTTTTCCTTCTTGCACTTAGAAAATTGGTCTTTTCCAATGTACCAATTTTTTTTCCAGAAAAGTGGGGTAAAATGCACAGACCTTCACAGCCACAGGCAACGGAAGACAAACAGATTATCCAACAGAGAAAATGTAGAGGTCATTTCCTGGTTAAATTTATTAAATTTTACACATAAAGCCAACATTAACCCATTAATAGTTCAAAAATCACAATTATCATCCACCGAATACAGTAAGGGAAGTTGAGCCAACACTAGTACAACCGGAGGGCATTTGACTACACGATTAATTTAACCGGACAGTAGAAGTCAACCATTTTAGGCTTTAGCTTCCACAAGTTAAGCAACTGGAGGACGGAGCACGTGGTCCTGTGAAGTATCGACAGCAGCAGGAGGCATGAATTGCCACATAGCAACACCAGGATAACTCATGATTGGCACCAGCTTGCTTCCTGGAACTTGACCATGAGCAGCAAATGCAGCAGGTATGGCAGGAGGCAAGAAACCAGGTTGCAGACCAGGCTGCGCACTGGTAGTCTTTAGTTGTTGCTCTAGCTTCTCCTTTTCAGCCTTGAGCCTCTGTTTCTCATCTCGAAGTTCGGTTTTCTCGACCTACACAAGTTAACACATACTTGAAGTTAAGGAGCAGAAGAGTGTAGCGACGTTCTAGCTTTCTTATCAGTAAGGGTGTCAAATGGGCGTGTTGGATTGATTTGGATGAGTCAAAATGGGCTGAGGCGAGTTATTGACCCGTCCAAAAGTTATCTGGGCTGAAATGGGTATTGCAAATATGGGCTAAAAAGCAAGTCGACCCAACCCACTCAATTCTTACTAAGTTTTAATTTCTTTGTTTGTTCTTTTATAGTAATATTTTGATTACCTAATAAAACTTTTTTTTCTTTATTAAGGCTATATATAACATCAAAAATAAAATGTCTTTTTGAAAATATTTTTGACAAGTTTTCTCATGGGTCAATTCTACATATTAGCCCAATTTTTAGAAGGGATGAATTGGGCGGGTCAAAAGAGCTGAGCCAATAAAATAAGTGGGTCATTAACCCGCCCAAACTTGAACAGATTGGGCGGATCGTGCTTTCATGGACTAATTTTGCCACCCCTACTCGTCAACATTACAAAATGTAAAATTCTTGGTATCCTTAAGCAAGTGGATTGACATATGCAAGATAAAAAAGTGAGTTTTCTACGAGGATTGCATTGCGAGGGAGCTGGGAAGTAATACTAACCTTTAACTCCTTTATCTTTTCTTGCAGATTCAAATTTGAGTCTTTCAACTTTTGAGCTTCATCACGTAACTGGGTCACCATGCGAACAGCATCCACCAGAATAGCAGATTTGTCTGTTTTTGGGGGCCTGCCAGGCTCAAGGAGTGCACCCAATTCCATGAACCTGATAAGTAGGTCAATTTTAGCAATTTAGTATGAAATAAAGAGAAAAGTTATCATAGAATGGGTTGTGAGGTCACTTGTCATTTAGCCTATCTCTCCGCAGTTTCTCTCTGCAAGCTTTGGAACTTGTTGGAGCACATGATTCAACTCTTGCCCTGGAATAATTACCTAAAACAGTGAGAAAAGAATGTGTGCATGTATAGGTCAAGAGCATCTGACTTTCCTTTCAACAGTAATATTGAGGTCACAGAACTAAAAGCAAATACTTCTACCAACAAATTAATTCAACTTTGGGTTGTAATTTCAGGATTAAGAACTTATCAGGGGGACTTTGTGTAACCTGTTAAATCACACAATGTAAGCCTTAATAAACTTGACGAATGTCGGGGCGTATTGGCGTAGTGATTCTCTAGTATAGAGCATTAAAATCTGTTTTTGAGTTATACAGCAATATCTAATGCAGGCTCTTAAAACAAGAAGACATAAATTTGTTGAAAGGATTCCAGATTCTCAAACCTCGGCATTTAAAATCAGAATGCACAGATATTTTTAGAACGATGAATCACACAATTAAAAATTGTAAAAAATCTCAAAATATAAAAGGAGAGAGCGGGGAACGTGTCACCTCGACAGTTTAGTTAATAATTGTTTGAAACAGCAGCAACTCAAATTAAACTACATACAATGATTGAGTGCAACATCACATCATTATTCGACAACAATAATGGAGATCACCACAAAAAGATCTTACCGTTTCTTAGAACCACTTTCCTTCGAGTAATCTGATTCACCAATTGACCCATCAATCTCAGCACTAAAAACAAGCACAACAAAGAAACGAAGAAACAGAGATCAAAACTAAAACAATAAATAGAAGATTCTTTTTTTATTGGTTAACAATAAATAGAAGAATTAGGTACATGAAAGAATGACAATTATGTTGATAAAACCTAGCAGAATGCACACCCTTGATCTAGAAAGCAAAAAACTCTCAGGATGTATCCTACTCACTCCCTGCTGTTCTACCCAAAATCTTCATACAGCAGCAGCTATATCAAACGTCCAGTCAATACATCTAGTTGACAATCAAGCAAACCTTAGTCATTCCACCGGGTACTACAAACACTCAATTTTAGCCAAGATCAAAGAACATTATTCTATTTGTGCTTAATTTAGAGATCAAGTAATAGAAGCAAAAAATTCACATAGGTGATACCAACTAGTTGATATTAATGCAAAATCGTGTTGGTACACTTACCTTAGGTCCAATGTCTACCAGGAGCTTCTTTAGTTAGTTTAAAATTTATATTTTTCTAAAAATAAAGTCTAGGGATAAGTCTGAGATGTAAATTTGTATTCCAAAAGTATTATTCAATATTGAAAGAAAATGGGTTAAAACACAGCAGAACGGATATAAAGGATTATTAGCTAAACCAACTAGGATGGGATTGAGGCATAAGTGTTGTTATGGTGGTTGTAGCAGCAGTACTAGTTGTTCTATTCTTCTTTCCTTCTCCTCCCTATTTAGCTTCCTCCTCTATTCTTCCTTTTCTTCAGTCTATCTTCAAATATCCACACCCTTCTTTTCGCTTATCTTCCTCCTTCATATCTGTTCCTCTTTCTACTCTACACCTTCTCGCGATTCCCCCCTTTGTTCTCGATATGTTAAATAGTGGAGCAATGCGTTTTCTCTATCAACTGTTGTCAATATTCTGCACCTAAGAAAATGGCATCCTCCTAGTCCTAAGTTTTTTGGTTTTCCGCATCCCTTAATGATGTTTATCAATATACCCATTCCCTTTAAACCTTGTCATCATGTCTGCGCTAATATCTGTTGACCTCTTTCTGCACATTGGATGCTCTGTCCTAAAGTATTTCCCTATCTTCCATCCTCGGTACATCCTCCTTTATGTTGTTTCATATCCAATCTCTGTCACTACTACCAGATTCTGATGATGCCCATCATAGGCGAAATGCAGGATTCTGATAGGAAGTTGGTAATATGCGAGGGAAGACAGTCAAATATGTCAGTTTTCAACAGCGATATTATATCTTCAACCTGATCCTCCACTAAAGGCTGGATATTAGGCACCTTATACTAGCTTGAACTCAAAACCAATAACTTTCTATTTTCTACCTTTCTAACTCGGATAAAAAGGAAACTTCCAGCAATTGGACACTTTCAGAATTTCAGTCTTCATTCTATAGTTGAATCTAAGTCGGGACTCTAAATTCATTCCCAAAAAGATACAGGAATGAACTCTTTATTTTCCATCACATATAAATCTACATTAAATTTTTATTTTTCATTAGACTGCCCGTAGATAGTCAAACTCCATCAATT
The DNA here is from genome assembly GCF_019175385.1 of Lycium barbarum. Taxonomy (NCBI): domain Eukaryota; kingdom Viridiplantae; phylum Streptophyta; class Magnoliopsida; order Solanales; family Solanaceae; genus Lycium; species Lycium barbarum. The sequence continues at coordinate 4,479,332 of NC_083347.1, forward strand.
CCAAAGTTGTAACTTTTCATCTGGAAAATGAATTGCTTTCATAAGCCTAAACTTATAGACAAGTGGCATCAAATCACAATAAGAGAAAGTAGAGATGGATACAACTGTGAAGACCACAAATGATAACAAACTATTCACATATCATGCCAAATTTCGGCTCAAAGCAAACCCAGACAAGACTGCTGAGAACTAAAACCACTATAAATGTGCATAAAAAACCCCCAAAAGTTGCAAACTTTACAGCACATACGAGAAACAAAGTTGTAGTCAAAGGTTTATCATGACTCAAAATTTCCTAAAAAAATGGAAACAATAGATTCATCAGTCAACTAAAAGATCCTAACTTTACCGGGCCACATACAAATTACAAAATCCACAACCAAAACAATGCAAAATTTTAGAACACAACTGTGAATACCACCAAATATTAATACATCATGCCAACTTAAACTGTCTTTGGCCCAAATTAAACCCAGAAAAGACTGCTTAAAACTAAAACCAGCAATTCCAAATGTGCCTTAAAAAAAAAAAATTGCAACAACTTTACAACACAGAGGAAAAACACGGTTGTAGTCAAAGGGTTAAAACTTCCTAAGTAATGGATACAATAAAGATTCACCAATCAACTAAAAGATCCTAACTTTACTTAGTCACATACAAAATAATGCAAAATTTGAGAACATAATATACCTAACATTTCTTGAACCATTCAATTTCTCCACGGACCCAAATCAAACTCAGAAAACTAAACTCCAAATGTGCATAAAAGAGGCTAAAGTTGTAAACTTTACAGCACACAGAGGAAATTACACAGTTATATTCAAAGGGTTATCAAGAATCAGCTAAAAGATCCTAAATTTACTAAATCCACAACCAAAAAAAATGCAAAATTTGATAAAATAAAATACCTAAGATTTCTTGAACCATTCAAATTCCAATTAAAGCCAGATGCAGTAGCTGAGAAATTCGAATCGGGTACGGAGCTATCTTCAAACCCGTAATCATAAAGCCAGTTTGTATTTTCCGGTGAAACCATCTCCGATCAACTCGCCGGAAAATAATTGGGGATAAAATGCTAATTTACAAATTAGGGTTTTTATTTGCTGTTCGATTGGAAAAGGAGGTTGGGAATTTGGCGATTGGGAAAAATTCGGTATTTCTTTTTCTTTTTATTATTTCTACATATTGGCATTGCGTGTTTGTTTTTATTATTTTAATGTTTTTGCGTTTTAGTGACTAAGCGTTGGGCAATTTCCACGATTCTTCTTATTGGGTGGTCTTTAATTTTTGGCCGCAGGTCTTCAATTTTTGTCCTTGATCTAAAATGTTTAGAGGTTCTAGATTTAAAATCCGGATCAGTTAAAAAAATAAAAAGAAATTCACAAGGCATAATTTGTAACAAATTAAGTCTTAAGGCCTTACTTTTATAGAATTCCAGTAAAGTAAAAAAAATAAAATCTACCTTACAAAAATTTCGCAAGACAAATTCTAACTTTAAGTAAGGCTTTGCGTTAAGGCAGAATTTTTGCGAAGTCTTGTCTTGCGAAATTATATTTTAAATGAACGGGGGATTTAAATCTAGAATCTCGAAATATTCAACCACTTTTTTAAGCGAAAGAAAAAAATTAAAGTCGAATAATTTGAGAGGTAAAAATTAAAGACAAGCACCTTTGAACGACAATTCGTGCAAAAAAAAAAAATGTTGTGCGCTTCCATTAACGTTAATAATTGGGCTTGGGCTTAATCACTGTGGAGTGTCATTGTCGTGACGAAAACTTTGATAATGACCGCTTAACAACTTACACGGTGTAAAGACTAAAGACGAAGTGCACTTATACTCGATCTCAGTATCACTGACTAAGTTTATAAATTTTTTAACGTTTACTAACTTATGAATAACTTTGGGTATCTAAAGTTTCATATCCTTGAAATTTAGACATTTTTGCCTTTATCTAAGCTTCAAGCAAATATGACTGATTTACAGTCACATAAATTTCTATGGCTTGTTGTAGATCACAAATTTCAAAAGTCTTCCGTTCTTTTTAAACTCCGTACCTAGTCAAATTATATCATACAAATTGGGACGGAGGGAGTTACTGAACTTTAGCCATGTGAAACTTTAGACACCACATGTCTAATGTATGTCAAAACTGGATACAGGTTAAATAATTTTAAACCTTATATGCAAATTTATATCATTCAAGATGTGAAGTTTGTATCGTATGGTATAATTACTAGTTCTGTGTGGCAATGTACACAAATTTAGTATAAAGACATAAGTTTCAAAAATATTACAAGTATTTGTATAATTCGAGATAGAGAATGTGTCTGCCTATTGTCAATCCCTTGACTTAAGAGTATTTCTTTCCTTTCTTGTTCTTTTTCATGAAGGTGACACATAATTAAATTGTGATCAGGTACTTTTCTTAGAATCTAATAATCTTAATGACATAAAAGATGTCGATGTTTTGAGTCAACACATCTCTATGTCAAAAGAAAACAAGTATTAATGAGGGTGCTATTTTTGTATAGGTTTATTACAAGTATAACCTCAAGGAGTGAAGTAGTATATGTTTTATAACGAAGATAAAACTATACCTAGTTGTAAACTTGTGATTGGCTAATAGTAATCTATAAGAAGAAAAGGATTGAAGATAAGTGGCCTAAATGCCCTTATGTCGTATCACTATCCAAAAAAGTCCAAAATCCAAGAGATGATGTAGACCAAGCAATCGACCAGTACATAGTTTAGAAGTGTATATAATAATTCTTCTCTTTTTCTTTTAGTTTGAACACAATTATCAGCATAAATAATTCGTAGTTTTTTTATATATTTCAAGCACATTAAATTGAAAAGGTAAACAAACGGTTCTAAAAGAAATAATTGAGCAACCTATTCTGCTGGGGGAGAACATACCATTCAACAAGGAGAATCTAATTCAACTTTTGAAAACTTTGAATATCGATTATGATTAAAAATAGGGGTGTGCATACTTTGATAAACACTGATTACCGTAACAAAATAAAAAAAAATTAGCACTTCAATCTCGATATCACAGTATGCCGTTGGAAAGTTTGAATGAAGTCAACCCTTGAAAATTGATTATGTATGATTAAAAGAGGTCTCGAAGTACTGTTTTAAAACAAAATTAATAGAAAAAAAAAACACTGATAAATGTAGAGAAAGTTACTTCTCACTCATGAAGAACAATAAAGTGCGGGGAAGACTTTCGTGAAAAAAAAGGTAAGTTTGGAATGAAAAGGTGAACGCTAAATTAGTAGTCACCAAACTTGACTATTTTCTTTTTATGAAAATGCATTGATAAGAAAAGATAACTTCTATGTGTATAAAAGCATAAGGAAAAAAGGCCTCTAATCCAAATATACTATAGTGGTTTGGCACTTCCGACCAGCTTTCTTTTTATATTAAGAAAATCATTCATGTATAGAAAAAATAAGATACTTAATTAAAGACTGTGGAGTAAAAGTAAAATTATTAAAAAAACGTCAAACTTATTGGTTAAGGAAAAATGGTATATCCAAAGGATTTAGGAACTACTGTTTGAACAACACTGGTGAATGACATTGAGATTGCAGAAATTGGTGAGCTTAAGTGGCTAGCATTATGTGAAAAAAATAAATACTTAGACAAATTGCAGTCGTACAAGTTGCGATAAGCCACTAAACAAGAACATAATTGAGATTATAATTAAACTTTTTTTAGTACTATATATGGTAAGCTTTCGTATGACGATCTCATATTATTCCTCTCTGAGCATGTCACAATTTCATTGACATAAATAATAATAATTTGTTAGTTAGGATCCATTTGGAGTTTGGACCCTTTCAATATAAAATCCGAAGTGCTCTATTCTCTGTGTACCTTTTTTTAGTTTTTTTTTTTTTTTTTTCACTTTCTACTATTGGCTTTAATTTGCTCACATTTTTGCCCATGCCTATGTTAAAACTAAATACCAATCTAAACTTAAAAATAAAATCGCCGGTTATTCCTGTTGTGACACTTATTTAGTAAAAAAATAAATGTTTTTCTTTATAGTTTAAGGGTCTTTTAGATCACAATATTATTTATGAAAAATATTAGATAACAGTCTAATTTTTTGTAAACGTTAGACAATAGTCTAATAATTTGTCAGTTACGAGATTATATTCGCATAATTTTTAAAATTGGGATAAAATCTAGAATGTGATCCTTGATGTCCGTGGAAATTCAAAAATGAATGCAACTCCTTTTGGTGGATTCGTTTCTTTCTGAAAAAATCATTTTTCTAGATTCATTCTACTGCCAATTAGTGTCCAATCATTGCTCATTGAGTATATTTTAAATTATGTTTCCGAGAATCGGATGCTGATAGAATTATAAAAATTGAATTACTTTTTTTGACTTTATCTGTTGTTTATAATTCTTGTAACTTTTCTCTCAATTAATTTCGCACGCAAATGTTTAATCCCTCATTTGAATAATTAATACAAATGCTTATGTGATGTGGAGTACAACGTCAGCATCAACTAGTGGCTTGAATACAATAATATTTGGTTATTATATATTATTGCAATTAGGTAAAGTGCAATGCCAGTAATGCATACAATTGAAAAACGAATATGCTGCTTCTGTGCACATAACAAACTTTTTATAATTTATCGCTCTGAATACTAAAATATTTTTCTATATTCGAAACATACTCGAATAAAAAGGGTATATACATCAACATAAACATAAAAATAGAATGTTGTCCTGCATTAAGACTAGCTACGGCTAAAGCAGAAATTTTGAACCGCATATTACCAAAGTTTATAATCTAGTGATATCCGTGTGGAGTCTCTTATATAACAAGTTCAATTTTTACGGTCTCCATTCCGTTGAGTTGAATCAAGAGTTGCTTGATGTTCCAACAGTTCCAACAATGTATTTCTAGAAGATAAAAAGAGAAAATGCTTGACATTTCATATTAGAACTCGTTAAAGCTCGTTTTGCATTATTATGTTCGAGAAAAGAAATGAGAGAAGCTCCAATAGAAAATATCCAAAAAGGAAAAATACTTTGAAGATGAACCTATTTCCATGCTATACAATAATTCTTGACGATATCTATGATCCGTCCTGTAAAAAGAAAATTTAGAAGAAAATATTTTCATGTTTGAAGCTACTCCCTCCGTTTCATAATAAATGGTTTTTTAAGCTTATGCGCACCCTTTAAGAAATCGCTCACTCCTAAAAAATTAGGAGCTTTTTTACTAACTTACCCCTAATTATATTTTACCATTATCTAAGTTGACATTGGATATCGAAATTTGGATATTAGCAAGTGATTAATACTTTAGTTGGATGAACATTTAACGAGGGGGTATTATTAAAATTTTAACTGAAACACTTAACGGAGCATTAGACTTAAGGTCTTTTGGAGTACCGTACAACTCAATAAATGAACTTTTAGAACGAAATATATTATTCCCTTCGTTCGCTTTTACTTGTTCATTTTTTACTTTGCATGCCTCTTAAGATATAATAAATGAAGTATGTATTTTACCATAATACCCATATTAATTGGTGTATAGTTTCATTGGGATTGGAGAATGATTTGAAAATGAGTAATTAATGTTAAGGTTAAAACAATAAAAATAAGTTTGTCTTTTCTTAATATATTAAAGTGGACAAGTAAAAGTGAAAATTTATTATTAATATTGCAGATAAGTAAAAGTGAATGGAGGGAGTATTCCTTTTGACATTTTAAAATATTGGCATTAAATGCCTCGAAAAAGAAAAGCTAGTTAGTAATTCTTGATTTTGTAAATAAGGGTAATTTCAAGGAATAAGATCAATTTTTTCTTGAAATCTTAAAACATCATTTATTTTTTTAAAAAAATAAAAAACTTAAAACATCATTTATTTAGAAACGGAGCGAGTATCTCAGAACAGGCTACAAGAAGACAGGCATTAGGCCTTTTGGATCTTCAGCAACAGAGGCCCCAATGTATGTAGACACGTTGGCATCTCTTGCTAAAGATAATGGACTTTGGATCATGGACCCAGTAATTGGGCCTCTTACTTCGATAATGGACTTCGAATCACAGGCCCAGGCATTGGGCATCTCTTGCTAATGATATGATCTTATTTGTTAGGATTTTCAAATTGGGGATTGAATCCATGATATGATTGTGTAGTTCATCAAGAATAAAAAATGTCAGATTGACTTTAAAATTTCCAAATCCTGATGATCATCAACATCATTTTCATAATGATCATCATCAACATTCTCTGATTCTATAATTAAGTTGAAGAGAAGACATCAAACAAAAGCGGAATCCGAAACAATTCTCATATGGGAATAACCTTCATGCAAACTCAATGAATAGCCAAAGCAAGTATAAAAAATAAAAATACTATACATGTAGCGAATCTAGGATTCAAGAACATGGGCGCACCACTAAAAAAAGAAGAAAAACATGGATTAAGTGAGAATTGATCCCTTGTCCATAGGTACATAACTCAACATCCAACCAAGTGCACCACTTACCATTTTTGCAACATAAGTGCTAGCAGATACTATTATACCGATTTTAGAAAATATATATATAAAATATCTAGTCGTATGGAGAGACCACGATTCACATGCTCATAATTAGCATATAAATTCGGCCCCGCATGTAATACTAACTAGATTCCTTTAGTATGCTTTTCACCTCTAACAATAACCTAATGCTCTTATAAAATTTCTGAAGTGCTGCAATGAAGACATCGACCGTGAATATCAGAAATGGATCAGTAGCTCCATTTTCTCACGTTATCATCAGTTGCATCGTGCTCTTCGTTTCTCATGTACTGCCAACTGGATAATACTCCCCGAAATTACCCCCATAAACCCATAGACAAGTAGAAACTTCCGCGACAAACAATTACTGAAGAATCAATATCCGAATTAATAGTGAAATTGAAAAGTGCAAGACAAACTAATAATCAAAGATCAATTCATCTAAGTCTAAAGGCCGAGTAATGTATGTAAGCACATTAGGCGAATTCCCAAAATCACCTTTCACAAAATCACTGTAGTGTACACAGTAACACAGTACATATATGGAAAGCTGAAAGAATGAATGTGTAGTTCATCGGAGTGTGGATATGGGAAATACCAGCTGTGCAGTTGAAAATGTCAGATTGACTTTAAAATCGCCAAATCCTGAGATCATCAATATAATTAATTTTCGTATATAATGATCATCATCATCCTTCGGTTAACATTCTTTGATTCTATAATTAAGTTGAAGAGAAGATATCAAACAAAAGCGGAAAGGGAAGCACTTTCAGATTGAAATAACCTTCATAATCTTTGATCCCAAAATTTGAATATCTGTGAATTCAATGATTAGGGAAAGCAGGAATAGAAGACAAAAATACTATACATGTAATATACTAACTAGATTCGTTTAGTATGCTTTTCACCTTATGCTCTTACAAAATCACCTTTCACTAAATCAGTGTAGTGTACATATATGGAAAGTTGAAAGAATGAATGTTTTAGCTCATCATGCTCCTACAAATTTCTTAAAATCCTAATGCTGCTGTAAGATTTATACTCCTGAGAACTTTTACAAAACTGTCTGATTTCCACTGTCATCAGTACTAGGACTACGTCTTCTTTTACGTTCAGAATCACCCCATATTTGCTTACACCAGTTGAAGATTTCTTCATCAATGGGTTGGTCGAAATTATCTGTTTCCGTTTCCCTAAGACGATTGAACTTTTCCTGAAATGATACGATCTTTTCCACCACTTTCAATTGGGGGATCTTTAAGCTTGGAATTGCATTCTGGATGTGGAGGTATAGATTTTCGGAGTGTGGATTTCGGAAATCGCCACTTGTATTTTCACACTTGTATTCATAGATGGACTCTAAAATCGCCAAATCCAAATGATGATCATCTTCTTCTTCGTAGTCGTCGTCTTCATTTTCTTCTTGATTTTCATCAGTTCCTCTGTTCTCTTCTTCGCCATCATCATCATCATCATCATCATCATCATCATCATCATCTTGATTACCACTTTGATCATTTTGTTCTGATTCTTGATTTCCACTTTGATCATTTTGTTCTGATTCTTCATGATTTTCACTTTCCCCTGTTTCTTCTTCCTCTGTTTCTTCGGTTTCATCTTCTTCTTCTCCATTGCTGTTTTCATGATTTCCAAACTCTTCTTTTCGTCCTTCATTCTCTTTTTGTTCATCTAGTTCAGATTCTTGATTTCCATTCTGTCTATCATGCTCTTTTTGCCCTTTGTCTATTACAGTTCCTTCATCAGTACTAGGACTGCTTAGACTTTTACGTTCATCCAATGCGAAGACGGTGCAATTAGTTGAACAAGAATCAGAGATAGTAACAACTTCTTTCTTCACAATTTCACAGAATGACTCGTCATATAGTTCATCCTTTGCTTCTTCTCCATTGTTGTTTTCTTGATTTCCACTCTCTTCTTTTTCTTTTTGTTCATCAATACTAAGACTGCGTAGTCTTTTACGTTCAAAATTCAAAGCCAAGACAGTGGAATTAGTTGAACAAGCATTAGAGACAGTAACAACAGCTTCTTCTTTCTTGATAATTTGACTAAATGACTCGGCACATAGTAGATTATTATTTCTGTCGATTTGATGTGGATGTGAAGGAGGATCAGTAATTGGTGATGATGTAATTGAAGATGAAGATGAAGATGAAATTGGGTCTTCCATTTTTGCAGAGAAAATATTTTGAGTGCAAAACTGAAAGAAAAAGGAGTATTGATTTTGCACTTGTTTCGAATATAAAGTGACTGAAGAGACGGTTACCGCCGCTACATAAATAAAATCAATTTTACGTCTAAACCCTGATAGTATGATCTGATCACAGTGAAAAGGTTATCTAACAAGATTGGTTTAACTTTTTTACTGCTGTATATTTTGTAGACACTTCAATTTTACCCTCTCACTTAATTCAAAAATAAAAAATGGTGTCTTATTTCTAGCTTATTAAATTTCTTTGCACTTTTTCTTACGCAAAGCAAAACTAATGACAAAAGTGTTTTTCTAAATGTTTCGATATTGTAAAAAGAATCACAAAATACTTTTTCTGGAAGAATCTTGGAAAACATTCGAGCATATTTCTCTAGTTTTTTCTTTTTGGTACATTTGTTTAAACAAAGAGAAATATAGGACTCCATCATTTGTAATTTGCATAATTTAGTTGATAACAAAAGGAAAATTAGAGAGCACAAAAAATGTTTGGATCTTAAGTTTGTTCTCAAATACAAGTCAACTTTGTAATTATTTAGTTCTTTATTTTCAACTTTAATTGTTCGTTATGTGTGTGAGTGTCACCTCTTTATCGCTTTTAATGTTTTTCAATTTTTTCCCTCTTTATATAGCCACATAAAATATTACACTACGTAGTCATATTTTTAATTTATACAAGATTAACATGGGAAAATTACGCCTATGCCTATTTTTGAAATATTAACGCCACGTAACCCATACTTTGGGTTTATTACCTCATTTAGCTCATATTTGAGTATAAACACCTTTTATACACTTTATACAAGGTTGATAGATTATGTATAATGCTTTTGAGTCCGGAGCCAAAATGGCTTATTTTTACGGCCATTACACAAAAATGGCATGCCTTTTTTTTTAGACCAAAATGGGTATTTCGTTGGATAACCAACGAAATACCCACACCTTACTGTTCATCCCCGAATTATTTCAGTCAATTTTTTTTTTTTTAATTTTGGTGCATTTCGTTGGTAGTCCAACGAAATAGCATTAAATTTTTTTTTTTTAAAATTTCGTTTATACAAAAAACGAAAGTAAAAATAAAAATATTTTTGGCCTATTTCGTTGGCAGTCCAACGAAATAGGATAAAAATATATTTTTTTTAATTTCGTTTTTGGTAGCCAAATTGTTAGCCAAATAAAAAAAAATAAAAATTTAATGCTATTTCGTTAAGCATTTCATGAAATGCAACCAAATTAAAAAAAAAATTATATTTCCCTATTTCATTTTTGTATAAATGAAACAATTTTTTTTTATTTCGTTTTTTTGTGTAAACGAAATAGTTTTTTTTATTTCGTTTATACAAAAATGAAATAGGGAAATATAATAATTTTTTTTAATTTGGTTGCATTTCGTGAAATGCTTAACGAAATAGCATTTTTTTTTTAATTATTTGGCTAACAATTTGGCTAACAAAAACGAAATTAAAAAAAAAATATATTTTTGTCCTATTTCGTTGGTAGTCCAACGAAATAGGACAAATTTTTTAATTTTTTTAATTTCGTTTTTTGTATAAACGAAATATTTTTTTTTATTTCGTTTATAAAAAACGAAATAGGAAAATATATATTTTTTTTTGTATTTCGTTTATATAAAAACGAAATAGGAAAATAATATATTTTTTTTTTGTATTTTGTTAATGCTGTTATCAAATTAAAAAAAAAATTAATGCTATTTCGTTAAGCATTTCACGAAATGCAATCAAATTAAAAAAAATTATTATATTTCCCTATTTCATTTTTGTATAAACGAAACAATTTTTTTTTTTAAATTTCGTTTTTTGTGTAAACGAAATAATTTTTTTATTTTGTTTATACAAAAATGAAATAGGAAAATATAATAATTTTTTTTTAATTTGATTGCATTTCGTGAAATGGTTAACGAAATATCATTAATTTTTTTTTATTTGATAACAGCATTAACAAAAACGAAATTAAAAAAAAAATATATTTTTGTCCTATTTCGTTAAAACTACCTTTAGCGCAGTATTTTGTTTTTTTAGCACTGAAAAAAAAAATTTGGTAAACTTTTTTTTTTTTTTTTTTTGAAAAAACTTAGTGTTTTTTCCATACTTTGACCAACGATTAGTCGTGTGTCAAGACTCCGAAACGTCAATATTTTATATAGAACATGATATTTTTTTCTGCGTACAATAATGTAGGCCCAATACATCAAGGATACATTGACGTTCGGATAGTCATTTTAGGGGTTGAAAAGGTGCCCGAAGTAAGTTTTGTTTGACTGTAAGGTTATTTTAGTCAACTTTATATGTCGAGAAAATTAGTCAGCTTTATTTTCAAAAATTGAAACCGCAGAAGTGAAATTGACATTCACAACTACATTACCCTGGGATTTTTACGTTAAAATCTATTGCGTATCATCATCTTATAAGTAAATAAAACTGAAAATTTCACGCCAATTTGGGGGAAAATTGAAATTGAATGGGATAAAAGGTGTTTTTTTAAAAATCGGCTCGGCCAAACTGCCTCATGGCAGTTTGTCCGCATAGATCTCGAAAAAATACGCAAGTTCAAAAAAACAAATGCGTAAATCGGACGTCCGAGCGCAAAGTTATGGCCATCTAAAGTTTGACCACTTTACAACTAGTTTTTCACCTTATATTTTTTAGAATTAGATTTATATTCAAAATAACATTATGTCTTGATTAGAATATAACACGCTTAAATCAAAACCTTAAAAAATAAAACACTTAAACCTTAAACAAAATTTACTTCGGCTACCTTTTCAACCCCTAAAACGACGATCCGAACGTTTACGTATCCTTGATGTATTGAGCCTACATTATAGTACGCAGAAAAAAATATCAGGTTCTATATAAAATGTTGACGTTTTAGAGTCTTGACACACGACTAATCGTCGGTCAAAGTATGGAAAAAACACTAAGTTTTTTCAAACAAAACTTACTTCGGACACCTTTTCAACCCCTAAAATGACTATCCGAACGTCTACGTATCCTTGATGTATTGGGCCTACATTATTGTCCGTAGAAAAATATATCAAGTTCTATATAAAATATTAACGTTTCGGAGTCTTGACACACGACTAATCGTTGGTCAAAGTTGGAAAAAACACTAAGTTTTTTCAAACAAAACTTACTTCGGGCACCTTTTTAACCCCTAAAATGACTATCCGAACGTCTACGTATCCTTGATGTATTGAGCCTACATTATTGTCCGCAGAAAAAAATATCAGGTTCTTTTTTTTACAAAAATGAAATGAAATAGGGAAATACAATAATTTTTTTTTATTATATTTCCCTATTTCATTTTTGTATAAATGAAACAAATAAAAAATTATTTCACTAAATGCAATCAAATTAAAAAAAAATTATTATATTTTCCTATTTCATTTTTGTATAAACAAAATAAAAAAAATTATTTCGTTTACACAAAAAACGAAATTTAAAAAAAATAATTGTTTCGTTTATACAAAAATGAAATAGGGAAATATAATAATTTTTTTTAATTTGATTGCATTTCGTGAAATGCTTAACGAAATAGCATTAATATTTTTTTTAATTTGATAACAGCATTAACAAAATACAAAAAAAAAAAAATTATATTTTCCTATTTCGTTTTTATATAAACGAAATAAAAAAAATATTTCGTTTTTATATAAACGAAATAAAAAAAAAATATTTCGTTTATTCAAAAAACGAAATTAAAAAAATTAAAAATTTTGTCCTATTTCGTTGGACTACCAACGAAATAGGACAATTTTTTTTTTTTTTAATTTCGTTTTTGTTAGCCAAATAAAAAAAAATTTTAATGCTATTTCGTTAAGCATTTCACGAAATGCAACCAAATTAAAAAAATTATTATATTTCCCTATTTCATTTTTGTATAAACGAAATAAAAAAAAACTATTTCGTTTACACAAAAAAACGAAATAAAAAATAAATTGTTTCATTTATACAAAAATGAAATAGGGAAATATAATTTTTTTTTTAATTTGGTTGCATTTCATGAAATGCTTAACGAAATAGCATTAATTTTTTTTTTATTTGGCTAACAATTTGGCTAGCAAAAACGAAATTAATTTTTTTTTTTTTTATCCTATTTCGTTGGACTGCCAACGAAATGCACCAAAATTAAAAAAAAAAAAAAATTTGACTGAAATAATTCGGGGATGAACAGTAAGGTGTGGGTATTTCGTTGGTTATCCAACGAAATACCCATTTTGGTCTAAAAAAAAAAAAGGCATACCATTTTTGTGTAATGACCATAAAAATAAGCCATTTTGGCTCCGGACTCTAATGCTTTCCTTCCAAGTATGATGTTGTATAATAGTGTATATTGGGCTATGTGACGTAATCATTTTTAAAAGTTGTATATTTTTGAAAATTTCCGTATAAATAGTTTAAATAGTAACTTGATACTATCTATTTTTGGGCAAAGTGGGTTTATTTTTAGAGAATTATTATCGTTCTTATATTGTCTTGCAATTGAGTTTTTAAGTACTTTGCGAATAACTTCAATATGGTAATTTAATTTTCAATACTCAGGCTGAATGATGCTATTTTTGATTATAGTGCAAAGCTAAGATGGAGGTTGAAATTTGATAAAGCAATTATATAAAGCGGAAAATGCTACACCTTCATAGTGACGTTATTGGATTTTCAAGGATCAATAAGTTTTTGGATTTTTTCCATATTTTTTTTTGTATCTTAGGATTAATTTCCTTACTTCTTTATTTCTCCATTTTTCCTTATTTTATGGTGAAAACGTATAGGTGCCACACTTTTGAACAATACAAAACTTAGTTATTTCTTCATTTTTTTTCTTTTTCATTTTTCATTTACCTTTTTCTTGATTCCTATAGTCTTTTTCTCCTCAAATTCGGCAGAATCGAAATCAGATGAAGATAATAAAACTTCACTAATATGATGAAAGTTTTCATGATATAAATATTGCATAATTAATTATTTTGATTATGTCTCTTGAATATATCAAATTACGTTTTTCATATTCTCGACTTAATTCATGGAATATTTTTATTTTTATATTCCAAACGGAAGTACCAAAGGTTAGTAACCGCTTGGATGCCAACGTACTATGAATAATTAGGCTTCTCTTGATTTTTTTGAAAGATAATCACAAGATATTGGTGATGGCTAATGCTGCAGAAACTTGAATCAAAGTTTATGTAATTTTGAACGACTTTAATGCAGATACAGTCAGTATTTGGGACAATTATAATGGTTTACGACAGTAATTGGTGATGGTTTGAGGAGGTACAAATGGGTATGAAAAGTCTCGCATCCGCACATAACAACACTTCTCTATAACAGTCAAGTTTTTTCGAAACTGTTTTTTATGTTATATTTTATTTCTCTATAACAGCATTTCACCTATAACAGCAACAATCAACTTTATAATAGTACACTCTTTGTAAAATAACCCCCCATATAACAACTATTTTCTTTTTTGGTAATATAATAATTAACCATCTTTATAAAAATAGAATATCTGTGATTACCAATAATAAGTGTAAAGATTTTGACCAAATATTTGATCCTTTAATACAATATTTATGACAAAAAATATCATATGAATATATATCTATATGTTGGTTGACCAAAATATTGTTCAAATATTAAACGACTTTTCTACCCTTAATAAGTTATTCATACTTCTTTTTTAATAAGTATTTGAATTGTGCAAAATTCAGCTCTTTCCCGATCCGATCAGTTGGTTATTCAAATTAAACAAGGAGACTAGGAGCCCGTTTGGATTGGCTTATAAGTTGCTTATAAGCTATTTTCAGCTTTTTTTGAATATTTGGCTGGCCAGCTTAAAGCCATTTTGTACTTAAAATAAGCCAGAAAAATTAATTGGGTCGGTTTGGCTTAGCTTATCTAAAGCAACTTATAAGCTGAAATAGCTTATAAGGCAAAAACAAAATAAGTTGGGCTACCCCAATTTATTTTTTTGTGGCTTATAGGCTGTTTCCAGTTTATAAGTTGTTTTTTTTAAGCCCATCCAAACAGGCTCTAGAGGTCTCCAATTTGCTACAGTTTGGGAAACAAATCCTATTTGGTCTAGAAGTCAAATTTCTTGTGTTGTTGCTTTAAATATTTGTCCATAAGGCTGTTGGAAAGGATCCATAACTTGGTTATAAGAGAGGTTATTTCAATGGAGTTTTGTGTATTAGTTGGAAATCAGAAGCTAAAGGAAAGGTATTTTGACAAATCTTATATCAACTACACTTTTAAGTAGCAAATTTCTTGTGAGGTATGTAGTTTTTGTTACTAATGACTATTTGTTTGCTAATTAAAATAGCATATATAGGTCCATCTAGACTTAGGAAAAGAATTGAGCCTCTATAAATTTTGTGGAACTTTGATGGACCAATATGCTACCAAACGTATTTCTCATAAAAATTGACATTTGGAGCTAAAACAAGACTTAATTTATTTTAATTTGTTGAGTAATGTTTTCAATACTTCTATCTTCGTAATGACAACAAATTTAAAATATGGCCACTCAATCCCTAATGTGGATTGTATTTATGGTTAATAAACATCTTAAAGAACTATTATTGGTATGAACTAATTGTTATATCCCGTATTTTTGAACGTTGGATTATTTGTAAGCTGAGGTGGGGCCCACACGTCAAGATTTTTTTTTTGGAACATGTGACAAGTTATATGAATCACATATGTAAAGTTAAACACAACTCATGAAGGGCCCTTGGGCCAAATCAAAGTGGAAGCCCTCCAAACGAATATTTTTAAGAAAACGTTTTCGGGTGGTCTGACTTTGAGGGGCAAAAACGGTATTATAAGTTTGGAATTTGGAAAATACCAAGAAATAGAAGTTGTATATAATTGAATTAACTTTCCAACCATAGGTCGTGGGTTCTCAGGTGACGTCGGTACAAGGAGATATGGACGTTTTAAGTCCGAAAGGTCAGTGGGCTAGGCCCAACTCGGGTCCAACCGGGTTAGGCCCATGACCCATGTTATATAAGTGATATTTCAGCACTTCCCTTCTCATTTTCAGAACTGGAACAACCAGAAAATTCTGGAGATAGAGAGAAAAAAAAAGCCTTGGAGAAGAAAAATCAATTTTGACCAAAATCCGAGCCCCGAATCCCTAAGCCCATGAAGGGAAAAGTGTTGTACGCTGCGTTGTCTTCAATTTGAGTTAAAAGTCAACCAAGGAGGAGGGTGATAACGTGGTGGCTGAATTCTTAAGGTATGGATAAGCCTCCTTTTCATTGCTAACAAGTTTATTTAAAGTTTTAACGAATTAGAACGGGAAAAATAGCGATATAAATTCGTCTGTTGGTATTGTGAATTATGGAATGAGATTTGAAGAAAATTTTGGATGAAAATAAATGTAGTTAACTTGTAGAATGTGGGGGATGTTGCTATTGATGTTGTTAGTATTAATTTCGACTTCGTTACGGAAATAAAAATTATGAAATAGTTATATCGCGAATTGGTTGGTTGGAAAATTTGGAAAATAATGTGTGGGCTATTCTGTGGAATATTTTGGAGCTGGAAATATTATGAATAATTGTTGGTGTTATTGTTGATATTGTGGCCGAGTTAAATTCTCGGGTTTTTTTGTTGTATTTTTGGCCGAGTTGAATTCTCGGGGATGTTGAATTTATAGGGAAGATGCTGCCCAAATTTCTGTAGACAAGTATGGATTTAAGATTGAATTCCTAAAGGCTTATAATTAATATTTGGTAATTGTGACCAATTGTAGATTTTGGAGGAAACGGGATTTGAGTTTGGACAAGCGTAAAAAGCAAATAAGGTATGTAAAGCTTTACCTTTCATTCTCTTGGCATGTCCTTGGTATAATAGGTTATGATTTGAGCCTCGGGGACGACTCTACTCTTAGAAATCCGAGCGTAGATTTGACTCTTATTCATTCAATATAATTGAATTAAGTACTCTATGTTTAATTGGAAAAGTAGCTTGAATATATGTAACTTTCACAAACGGAACCGGAATGTTCTAAAATTTTTATAGGTAACTCCATTAAGCCT
This sequence comes from Lycium barbarum, assembly GCF_019175385.1. Taxonomy (NCBI): domain Eukaryota; kingdom Viridiplantae; phylum Streptophyta; class Magnoliopsida; order Solanales; family Solanaceae; genus Lycium; species Lycium barbarum. The sequence continues at coordinate 4,496,168 of NC_083347.1, forward strand.
AATGTTCGTAAATTTTCGTACGCCACCTCGATTTGACCCGAGGTGGGCCCACAATCTCCGTGACCTTTGTGTCACTCTTTTGGACTTATTTTCGCACGACATTCAAAGGAAACTTTTGATCATTGTTCCGTTTATCAAACGATAAGTGTTGTAACTATCCTAATGAGTCTTAAAATGTATTTTGATATGTAAAACGATTCCAGAGGCTTTGTCTTGATACAATTTATCGTGCCATCCAAAAGGTATATATATACATTATGACTATTGTCTGATTCCTTCGAACTGATCTGTCGTTTGGATTGCTTCATCGAGTCTAGAAAGAGATTTATATGCATATGGTTTCTCATCAATCTGTTCGTGGACGCCTCAATATGCCTTTTCACTGAGCCCGGGCCAGGATATGTTATCGTGCGCATTCCACTGCATTGTTCACCGCGTCCCTCGATGTGCGGGCCGGGTTCTGTTTATGTATACGATATGATGATATGGGGATGGCGGCCAGGATGGCATATGATCTGTCTGTCCACCGCGTCCCGTACTAAGAGGGCCGGGATCTGTTACCGCGTCCCTCGCTGGAGGGCCGGGATATGGTGTCTGTTATCTGTGATCTGTTTCTGCATATGATCCTGCATGCATGATTAGGGATATGAAAGTAAGTATTTTTATGTTTTGAATGAGGTAAGTATTCCCAGTACTTCCGATTCTGATTATGGTTCTGTCTGTTATGTTTCTGCACTTCCGGTTCCGATTATGAGTTTATTTGTTATATTCCCTGCTTTACATACTCGGTACATATTCCGTACTGACCCCTTTCTTCGGGGGCTGCGTTTCATGCCGCGCAGGTACACCCAGATGATGTGAAGTTACTATATAAAATGTTCCAGCAGAGTTGGCAAGCTCCATTTGTTCTTGGGGTGCCACCGAGTCAGAGTTTGTATGTGTGCTTCTTATGGATTGGTATTAGAGACTTTGCAGACAGAGTCGTGGGTATAGTATGTCAGTTGCGTATGCGGCTTCATCAGCCGATCATCCTGTATTATGTGTTAAATTCTGTATGATCATAGATTCTGTTTGATTTGAAAAGCATCGAACAAGCATGTTTTGAGAGTTTATTATATATTTTATTTTTATTGATTTAAAAAGTCTACTAAGATTAAGTGTGTCCCAAAGATCTGTGGGTTCGCTCGGCTTCGGATGTGGGGTCGGGTGCCCATCACACCCTAGCGGAATTGGGGTCTGACACTAATAATATTTTTGTATCTCATAAAAAAAAAGGATATCAATTTCATGGTTGATAGAGAATAACGTGCAACTGCACGTTCGTAGAGACTAGTATATATATATATATATATATATATATATATATATATATATATATATATATATATATATATATTATCATCATTAAAAGATTTTTCTTCGTTATACAAAGTGTAATTAAGCTTAGAATTTGGCAATTACAAATAAAAAATTAGATTTTATGCATCTCTTTTGCCGATAATAGTATAACAACAATTCTTTATAACGGCAAAAAAAATTTGGACCCAACGATGCTGTTATAGAGAGGTTTGACTGTATTCTAAGTCATTAAATTCAATCGTTAAACTTATAGGTCCTTTATCAACGCTTTAGCTTTGAGCTCAAACACTTTCTGTCCTATTTTGTCAAGCAACTTTCAAGTGTTCTTCCATAGGTTTTGATTTCTCTCTTCTTACTTTTTTTTTTTTAAATTCTTCGGAACTTTATATTGTGTATTTACAGCTTAATTTTGTTGCCTAAATCTGTGGCACTTCCTTATGACTAAATCTTCTGAGTGTGGTCGCGAGAGCTATATGAATATAACTCAAACACATTGTGCATTCCTGTCCAGAGCTTATGGAGTAAGAACTGTTTGCCGAAATTATAATTAGTCATATATTTTATGTATATGATATATATGAGGATAAGCTTCTTTTTATTGAATTAACAAAATAAGATTAATATTTGATATTTTCAAGAACTTACACTTTTTTTTTAAAAAAATCTTTAACTCAAGCATTAATAATATTTATATAAAGTTTAATATTTTGTGTTGGGGTACACGCAATGCGCGTGCACAAAGACTAGTATTATTAAAGAAACCAAAAGATGATATTATGAGTTGGCAAACCAAATATGTACCTTAGAAAACTTTACAGAAATTGTGAAATATGAAGCATTAGATTCATTCTCTGCATTCAGTTCTTCTGAAGGTAACATTTTGGATATGGTGATTTCTTGTGAAAATGTGGAGCTTGATAAAGAGAGAAACAAAGCAAGAAGAATTTTTACTTGTTCTGAATTGAACTGAAAATGAAGAGATGTTTCCTTCTCTTGTTGGTTTTAAATGTGTTTAGTAATTCAGTTTTAATGACCGCCTCTTGCCTAACCTCCGCTTAAGGGAACGACTTCTAAGTATTCTATATATTTAGTTCTTTCTATCTACCTATTCATATATCACATTACAGTTCTGTCCTATATTTCAGTTTCATCACACGCACAAAAAAAGAAAGAAAAAAAAAAAACAAGAAATAGGCATATTTTGAAGAAAATTACACATATTATTATCTTTTGTAGTTCCTCATAGCAATGTAGTTTAGTAATCAATGAAGTGGGAAATTGAGCAGGAAAGACTAATAGTTCAAATCTCATTCGAGACAAAAAAAAAAAAAAAAAAAAAAGAAGAAGAAGAAGAAGAAGGAGAAAAGATAGACCGACGCACTAAGCTCTCATTTTGTACAGGGTTTGGGCAAGGACCAAACAAATATTGTGTATATATAAACAATTTTACCTTGCATTTCTGCAAGAACCTATTCACACAACTTGAATCTGTGACTTGCTTGTCATACGACGATAACTCTTATAGTTTCGCCAATGCTCCCCTTAGTCAATACAAACAATACTAATAATTTATTATCATATATTCACATCTTGATAGACATAGTTAAGTAATTTCTTCTCATTTGGTTAAGCCTTGGTGGATATAGTTACTGGATAATTTGAGATATAAAAAACAAAAAAGGTTAATAATAGTGCATGAGTTGGCAAACTAAAAAATAGCCTATCTATGTTTGATCTTTTATTACTTGATAGTTGATACTTTGAATTACGATATTAATGTAAGTGCAAGCAAAAGTACCTAGAGGTCCAATTTTACCAAATACTATAGATTAGTGTTATTCAACAAGTTGTATATTCTCGCTGCTTATTTGTGCCATAATATGACTTCGTTTGCATATTTTCATTGCAAATGGTTAACATGATAAATGTTGTTAAATGTGAAAGCATTAGACTCTCGCGACGCACATATATAAAATTAGATTTTTTTTCTTTTCTTTTTATGCTCTTCCCGCAGTCAATCAGACCTTACTAGGGTCAAAGATCACATTATATAGAGCCTAATTAAAAAGAATTCAGATTTGATAGAAAGATACTCTCCATTTCATTTTATGTACTTCAGTTTGGATGAATACAAAATTAAAAAAGTGAGGAAGACTTTTGAATCTGTGATCTTAAACTAAGAATATGTATAACGTACGAAAATGCCTTTCAATCTTGTGGGGTTTTAGGATGTCATATTGAATGTTGAAATTAAAGAGTTACTCCGATCCATATTATTCGGTGTTTTTGACTTTGACACACCCCTTAAGAAACTAATTACTCCTGCAAACAAAGAAGGATTTTGACTAAATTCCCGTTAATTAAATTTGCATCTTTCTAAGTTGATAAGTATAAAGAGTATAGGAATTGAAGGTTTCTCATAATTACATTTGCACAATCGAAGCAATAATAAGGGTAAATTTGGAAAGACAAAATTAATATCTTCTTCATTATACAAAAATGAAAAGATAAAACACCAAATAATCTGGAGCAGAAGGTACTGCCAAATATAAGGAGTAACATTCTTTTTAGTTATAATAAAGTTAAAAGTGAAATACATAAATTAAAACTGATGGAGTATTCAATTTCTAGGTTAAACTATAAAGGAAAATCTTTGTTGAAATATGCTATCTTCATTAATAATACTCCATCTTTGATTCTATAATGGAAGAGAAGATATCAAACAGAAGTGGAAAGAGAATCAGTTTAACGAAAAAAAACCCATGCACATTCCCTGAATGAAGGCAAAGTGGCAAAACTACTTCTCGATGATAACATGCATTCTAATTAAAGGCAAAGTACGTTGCACATTATACAAACTCACAAAATTCACCTTCAGTTCTAGTGAGTCAGTACTTCACATAAATAGAAAGTCGAAAGGAATTGACGGTAACCTAATCATGCTCCTACAATTTTTTTAAAATCCTAATGCTGCTGTAGAAAGTTTATACTAATGAGTCTGAAAAAAAGTATAATCAAATTCATGGATCATCATCATCATCCGTTGGTGGATCATTTTGAGTTTGATCTTCTTCTATACTCTGTGGGGTCCATCCCCATAAATTGAGGAAGAAAAATCTTCCCTTTTCATATGTGCAAATCTGCACTTCTTCAAAATGGCAGTAAACGTTGAAGAATTGGCACCGGTCAATTAATGCCAAGAGAAAACTTGGCACACTCCATCCCTATAAATAGAGAGCCCTTGATCAGTTTACAGACACACAAAAAAAAACACACCAATCTCAAACAAATACATTTGAGTACTTAGAGAGCAGAGTGAGGTATACCATAGACTTTGTAAGAAAACAGTTTGTGAAGAAAAATAGAGTGTGAGGGATATTGTAGTGAGGTGGGAAAAACCAAAAAGAGTGTTATTTCTTTTGAGTGTGTAGTGGTCTTTGGAGTATTTATACTCGTGACTACATAGTGTAAAATTCCTTACTATAGTGATATCAACTACTCCTCTTGGCCGTGATTTTTTCCTTATTCAGAAGGGTTTCCACGTAAAATCTTGGTGTCATTATTGCTTCATTTTATTCTTGTTGATTTAACCATAACTTAGTGTTCCGTGTTTATCGTTAATACCGTGAATATTATTTTTGCGGGTCTATTTTATTCCTAACAAGTGGTATCAGAACCAAGGTTCTGTCTGAGTATGCTCTGTGGTTGCAGCACAGTCTGAACTTCCATATCAGAAAAGAATTACTTTGGTCTCCTAATAAATAGTATTTGTATTTGTGATAAACAATGGAAGCCAACACTAGTAGAATGGTTACTTTGAGTGGCGTAAATTATGCCATTTGGAAGGGCAAAATGGAAGATTTGCTCTATGTCAAGAATTTTCATCAACCTGTTTTTGCCACTAAAAAGCCTGATAATAAATCAGATGAAGAGTGGAATTTGTTGCATCGGCAGGTTTGCGGCTTTATTAGACAGTGGGTTGACGATAATGTGTTGAACCATATTTCTGAGGAGACACATGCTCGGACCCTATGGGAGCATCTTGAAAGCTTGTATGCTCAGAAAACTGGTAACAACAAGATGTTTTTGATAAAGCAAATGCTGGGTTTAAAATACCACGATGGTTCTGCAATGACGGATCATCTGAATATTTTTCAGGGGATCATGAACCAGTTATCTACTATGGGCATTAACTTTGATGAAGAAATTCAAGGCTTGTTTCTACTTGGTTCCCTACCAGATTCTTGGGAAATTATTAGAACTTCATTATCAAATTCTGCTCCGGATGGTGTGATCTCTATGGATCTTGCCAAGAGCAGTCTTTTAAATGAAGAGATGAGAAGAAAATCTCAAGGTTCCTCCTCATCAAATGTCTTGGTGACTGACACTAGGGGGAGAGGCAATAATCGTGGTTCTCAAAATAGAGAAAATCATAGAAGCAAATCCAGAAGCAGACTTAAAGATATTGAGTGCTATCATTGCGGGAAAAAAAGGCACACAAAGAAGTTCTGCCGAATTTTGAAAAAGGAGAATAGAGATAAGGAGGAAAAGAAAGAAAATGGCAATCGTGTGGCCACCGTCACTACAGAAGATCTTGTTACTGTCCTTGATGTGGATCTGATAAATATTGTCTGTGATGAGTCAAGCTGGGTTGTGGACAGTGGTGCCGCATCTCATGTGACATCAAGGAAGGAATTTTTCTCATCCTATACTCCGGGTGACTTTGGAACTTTGAGTATGGGTAATGAGACTGTATCTAGGGTGGCTGGCGTTGGAATGATTTGTCTGGAAACTAGTATTGGAACTAAACTAGTTTTAAACAATGTAAAGCATGCACCCGATGTTCGTTTGCACTTGATCTCTGTTGGTGTTTTGGATGATGAGGGATATGTCAGTACCAATGGTGCTGGAAAGTGGAAGCTTACTAAAGGTTCCATGATTGTGGCTCGTGGCGAAAAGCATCGTGGCCTATACTGGACTACGGCCTCTACATGTGTTGACATGGTGAATGCAGTTGAGAGCAATAGCTCTACAACATTATGGCATAAGAGGCTTAGCCACATTAGCGAGAAAGGACTAAATGTTCTGACCAAAAAGAAATTATTGTCAAATTTCGAAAGTGCTAAATTAGAAAAGTGTGAGCACTACTTGGCTGGAAAACAAAATAGAGTTTCTTTCAAATCTCATCCTACTTCAAGAAAGACAGAGTTGCTTGAATTGGTGCATTCAGATTTATGTGGTCCAATGAAAACAAGGACCTTGGGTGGTGCAATTTATTTTGTTACTTTTATTGATGATTGCTCAAGGAAACTTTGGGTCTACGTCCTAAAGACTAGAGACCAAGTGTTGGGTGTCTTTAAGCAGTTTCAGGCTTCAGTTGAAAGAGAAACAAGAAAGAAGCTGAAGTGTATTCATACTGATAACGGTGGTGAATACTGTGGACCGTTTGACGAATACTGCAAGCAACAGGGTATTAGACACCAAAAGACCTTCCTAAGATTTCTCAGCTTAATGGTTTAGCAGAGAGGATGAACATGACCTTGATGGAAAGAGTCAGATGTTTGCTTTTTGAAGCAAAGTTGCTGAATTCCTTTTGCGGTGAGGCTTTGTTGACCGCCGCACATGTTATTAATCTATCCCCTGCGGTTGCTTTGCAAAGTGATGTTCCAAACAGAGTTTGGTATAGCAAGGATGTTTCCTATGACCACTTGGAAGTGTTTTGTTACAAAGCTTTTGTACATGTGCCTAAAGGTGAGAGGTCAAAATTAACTGCCAAGACAAGGCAGTGCATTTTCATTCGTTATGGCCTTGATGAGTTTGGTTACAGGCTATATGATCCAATTGAGAAGAAGGTCGTGAGAAGCCGTGATGTTATCTTCGTGGAGGATCAAACCATTGAAGATATTAACAAAGCGGAGAAGATAAAATCTTCAAGTTCTGAAGGTTTAGTTAATCTTGATCTCATACAAATGTTGATGAAGTTGGTGGGCTCGATGACGATGGTGATACCCAGAATCATGTTGATGATGATAACGATGCTGCTATTGATGAGGTAGATGCTCTTACTCATGAAGTCATGGATGAGTCAGATATTCCACTTAGAAGGTCTACTAGACAACATGTTCCTTCTTCCCGTTATTCACCTAATGAGTATGATTACTCACTGATGGGGGAGAACCTGAATGTTATGAGGAGGCCATGGAAGATGAGCACAAGGATCAATGGATTGAAGCCATGCAAGATGAGATGAAATCTCTGCATGAAAATCATACTTTTGAGTTGGTGAAATTGCCTAAGGGCATGAGAGCTTTGAAGAACAAGTGGGTGTTCAAAGTTAAGCTGAAGAACTCAGCTTGAAGCCCAGATATAAAGCTAGATTGGTTGTTAAGGGATTTGGTCAAAGGAAATGTATTGACTTTGACGAAATATTTTCTCCTGTCGTGAAAATGTCCTCAATTCGGAAAGTTCTTGATTTGACTGCTAGTCTTGATTTGGAGATTAAGCAGATGGATGTGAAGACTGCTTTTCTTCACGGTGACTTAGAAGAGGAGATCTATATGGAACAACCTGAGGGCTTCAAGGCAAAAGGTAAAGAAAATCTTGTATGCAAACTTAAGAAGAGTCTATATGGATTGAATCAAGCTCCCAGACAGTGGTACAAGAAGTTTGAATCTATTATGGGGGAGCAAGGCTATAAGAAGACTTCTTCAGATCACTGTGTGTTTGCACAAAAATTTTCTAATGATGACTTTATCATCCTCCTGCTATATGTGGATGACATGTTGATTGTAGGCAGGAATGCTTCCAAGATTGACGAGTTGAAGAAACAGTTGAGTAAGTCTTTTGCAATGAAAGATTTGGGTCATGCTAAGCAGATTTTGGGCATGAGAATTACTCGTTCAATAGATGAAAAGAAGCTTTATTTGTCACAGAAAAAGTACATAGAACGTGTACTGGAGCACTTCAATATGAAGAGTGCTAAGTGGGTTAGCACACCTCTTCCCGGTCATCTGAAACTGAGCAAAGAGATGTGTCCTACAACAACGGCGAAAAAAGAGAGAATGGCCAAGATTCCTTATTCCTCTACCGTCGGAAGTTTGATGTATGCAATGGTATGCACTCGACCAGATATTGCTCATACAGTCGGTATTGTTAACAGATTTCTTGAAAATCCAGGGAAAGAGCATTGGGAAACTGTGAAGTGGATACTCAGGTATCTAAGATGAAGCTCAAATGAATGCTTGTGTTTTGGAGGATCAAATCCAATTTTGAAGGGCTATACAGATTCTGATATGGCAGGTGACCTTGATAACAGAAAATCCACTACTGGATATTTGTTTACTTTTTCAGGGAGAGCTATATCATGGCGGTCGAAGTTGCAGAAGTGTGTCGCACTGTCTACAATTGAAGCGGAGTATATTGCGGCTACTGAAGCTGGCAAAGAAATGATATGGCTCAAGAAATTCCTTCAAGAACTTGGATTGCAGCAAATGGAGTATGTTGTCTATTATGACAGTTAGAGTGCAATAGACTTGAGCAAGAACTCTATGTACCATGCGAGAACAAAGCACATCGACGTCAGATATCATTGGATTCGTGATCAGGTAGAGAACGAATTGTTCCAGGTCAAGAAGATTCACACGAGTGAAAATCCTGCAGATATGCTTACCAAGGTGGTACCAAGAGACAAGTTTGAATTGTGCAAAAAACTCGTCGGCATACACTCACTCAAACTAGAAGCCCAGTGTACCTTCATTCAGGTGAATGGGACTGGAGGGGGAGATTTGTGGGGTCCATCCCCATAAATTGAGGAAGAAAAATCTTCCCTTTTCATATGTGCAAATCTGCACTTCTTCAAAATGGCAGTAAACGTTAAAGAATTGGCACTGGCCAATTAATGCCAAGAGAAAATTGGCACACTCCATACCTATAAATAGAGAGCCCTTGATCAGTTTACAGACACACCAAAAAAAACACACCAATTTCAAACAAATACATCTGAGTACTTAGAGAGCGGAGTGAGGTATACCATAGACTGTGTAAGAAAACTGTCTGTGAAGAAAAATAGAGTGTGAGGGATATTGTAGTGAGGTGGGAAAAACCAAAAAGAATGTTATTTCTTTTGAGTGTGTAGTGGTCTTTGGAGTATTTATACTCGTTACTACACAGTGTAAAATTCCTTACTATAGTGATATCAGCTGCTCTTCCTGGCCGTGGTTTTTTTCCTTATTCAGAAGGGTTTCCACGTAAAATCTTGGTGTCATTATTGCTTCATTTTATTCTTGTTGATTTAACCATAACTTAGTGTTCCGCGTTTATTGCTAATACTGTGAATATTATTTTTGCGGGTCTATTTTATTCCTAACATACTCAATACTGCTACCTAACTTGTGCTTATAGGGGATATATGTACAAAGATTCTTACAGAAGTTCTGTAGCTGGAATGAATTATAGCAAGACTATTTAGGAACTGTAATTTTTCCTTCAATTTCATGTTGTAATAGGCTTTACTTTTCAATGAAATGTCTTCCATTGGCCCAAAAAAAGAATATGGCGCAATTCTATTTTCAAGTATTTTGCGTAAATGCTATGAGCCTATATGTTCAACTTAGAGTACATTTTCATTGCAGATGGATCATCAAAGAAAAGTTGTAAATGAGTAGCGAACGTCGATTCTCACGATCGCCATAATATGAGTTTGTTTTTTAATTTTACAATTATTATAAATTTACGACATTTGATAACATTATGCAAGTCAAGATACCGGGAAATATAGCAAAACACCTTATTTGATCAGGCATGTAATAACAACATTGAACTGAAATTTCTCTCTATATATAGTACAGTATATTTTTTAGATCCATCCATAGCTTGTTGCTCGTGGACAAAATGGCGTTCCCTTAATTACTAGATTTTCGATTTTCGATTTCAAGTTAAAATTGTAACGGCGAGGACTAAATGAGTCAAACTTGTAACGAAAGTTAAAGTTAGACCTTTTCGTAAAGAAGGCAAATTTGAACCTTTTTCCTTTCACTTATAAAAAGGTAAAAGCCCACGCTCCTGCTACAATTTGGTTTGGTAAAAAGAAACATTGTCAGAGCATGTTTGGATGGGCTTAAAAAAAAACAGTTTATAAGCTGTTTTCAGCTTATAAGCTGCTTTAGATAAGCTAAGCCAAACGAGTCCAATTATTTTTTTGTGCTTATTTTAAGCACAAAATGGCTTTAAGCTGGCCAGTCAAACACTCAAAAAAGCTTAAAACAACTTATAAGTTGTTTTCAGCAACTTATAAGCGTTTGATTGCAAACAAATAAGAAATAGAATCTACATATAGCAAACATAGGTGATCGTTTCTTTACAAGCATATAAAGAAGCTAACATACAATATGAACATCAACGAGGCGATTGCCATGCTTCATCATCAAGATTCATGCAGTCTGCAACAGATAGATAAATTGCTGTTAAATAACTCACTTCCTGAAAGTACAACAATAAAGATGAAATTATTAGAATTTAGTCATCTGTCATGATTCATGATATATGTTAGTAAGATATTAATAATTAGGTGCAATGGCTACTGAAGTTTGAAATACTAACAAATATGACAAAAGTTTGCACTTTTATGTAGACCAGAATTGATAGGATCCCATTAAACAAAACTTGCTACCCAAAACAAGTCCTCCTAGAATCCCATGTTCAGAAGTGTCTCAATCTACTTCCTTATTTATATCAACTAAATATTTCCTCAATTGTTTTCTTCTAATTCAACTCATTCTTGTTAATGTCAATGTTATTACTAAAGAGAAAGTAGATTCAACCTTTGATTCATGACCAAATAACAATAATAATAAAAAGATAGCACGGAAGAAATTTAATAAGGTATTAGCAATAACCAGACAAAATATTTTTTTCATGGAAATAAGCAAAAAGGAAAAGTCAAACTAGATTTTCATGAAGATGTCAGGTAAAATTCTCCCTTAAATATGCAATATTTTTTCAATTATTCGATTAAAAGAGAAAATATAACGGTTCTTAAAAATCATTGCTTACACATTTCCAATCATAAGAGCTTATGTCGCCTTCATTCTTGTTGTGTCCTTGGTTCATTTTGTGAAAGGGGACAAACTAGGCTTTCAATGTAGATTCCCGCCAGAAGACCACAATCAAATTTAGGACATTTTGGAAATCTGAGTGAGTTATCATTTGGATTGTATATCATGAAAGTATCATCAAGCATAAGCAAAAATTCACCTCTTTTTGACAAATAAAAAGATTGAGAAAACAAATAACCCACGGGGTCTGGAGTATAATTGATGGTAAACATCTTTATCCAAGATTGTTTTTCTCCATACTCCTTCATATACCACACATCTACGTGATTAGTTGGATTACTACAAATCGCAGAAAGATTACTTCCAAACACTCCCAACACGAGAGTACCATTCTGTTCTCCATAGCAGGGTCGATCTACATTTCTCCATTTCTCGTCAGCCAAATCAAAAGAGGTTATGTTCCAGCCCCTTTCAAAACCAAGACCAGCGGTAGTAGCCCAATGAAGCTTCCTGTTTACAAACTTACCCGAACTAATTAATCGGGGCCCATTCTGAGGACAATCAATTCTTCGCCAGGAATCATTCTTTAGGCTATAAATATCGACCTCTTGAGTATCATGACGACCTATCATAGTAAACATACGCACTACCTTATAGTCATCATATATCTCATCATATCCAAGACCATATACGAAGCCGTCACTTTTCCTTGAGTTACTTCCAAAATCAGGCAATTTCTTGTACTTTCTAATGGAGGGGTTCCATAGAAAAATTTCTTTTTCCCCATTTACAAGGCAAATCAACCCATTGACAGAACCCTCAATAAAAACATATATAGAGGAGCTTTTCATAGGATAATCCAAGTCAGATTCCTCAATAATAGACTCATCATAAAGTAAAGACTTAAGAGAGTAGTCTTTAATATTGAATTCAGGTTGAGGAATCCATAACAAAACTCTATGGTTAGTGTAGTCCATGTTATTATTAGCTGATAAACTCATATGGGACTTGATAAACTTAGGGCTACATATCAAAGCAAGCCAAGATTTTGAAACAGACTTGAATCGCAAGAGAGATTTCACTGGAAGCCTTGAGAGGATTTCAGTAACGAGATCAAAGGAAGACAAGATTTTTTGTTCATGAGATTCTGAATTTTCTAGCTTTCCTTCACTATTGTCTCCATTCAGTTCTTCTCCGGGTAGCATTTTGAATATGGTGATTCTTTTGTGAAAATGTTGGAGCTTATACAGAAAGAAAGAAAGAAAGCAAGAACATAGAAAAAGATGGAGCTGATAAAGAAAAAAAGTAATTCATATTGCTAAAATAATGTACTATATCTCACTTCATATTACCACCCACATTTGGAAAGAAAGTTATATGTAATTATCTTTTCAAAATGAGTTACTAATTTTTATGTACCTAAATTCTGAATATTTTTTGAACTATTAAATTATTTTTAAAAGTCAATTTATGATTGGCCTATGGTGAAGTCAGGAGTGAAAGTTATGTGTAACTCAGTGATCAATGAAGTTTGACTGAGCCATAGTGAGACCAAATGTTTAAGTTTTAGCAGAGGCTAAAATTGCTAAGTGATTCTTTTTCATCAGTGAAAGTGTTGGTGGATATATACACTTAGTGGGTACATGTATTAACGAAAGTATCAGGTATACAATGAGTTAATTGAGGTGCGTGTACGCTGTCTCGAACCAATATTATTAAAAACGAAAAGATGATATTATGAGTTGGCGACCCGAATATGAACCTTACAAAACTTTACATAAGTTGTGAAATATAAAGCATTAGATTCATTATCGAGGCCGCCATAAAACTATAGTTACTCTGTAGATTCCCGCCCCACCCCATGTTATGCTAATACATCCTTGTTGGAGACATTCTTTGAAAATCTGAAAACATATCTCTACGCGGACGGACTAAAATAGTACGTACTGATAAAGTCGTAAAAATTGTTTAGAAAAAATACTTTATATGTGATGGTTATGTAATTAATGATAGTACAGAAAAATATACTTTTGTATTGGATTAAATTCCATATATAAATAAGTAATATAATTATTTTTTACATTATTAGATTACTTAGAAGATAAGTATATTAAGTCGTACTAATCACCTTAACATAAAGCAAGCATCTACTATAATATGTAAATCCACTATCATAAAGAAATCACCTACATAAGTTAAATCCTACAATAAATAAATGTGAACCTGGCAGTGTACAAATTATCTACACGATTAATTAAAATTTTCATTAATATATATTGCGCAAAGCATGTGTAGTGTCATGGGTGGCTTTACCGCCATGCCCAATGACCCCTTGGTCGCACCCCATGGCCCCAGTGTCATGGACGACCCCGTGGTCTCGGTCGCACCAAGCGACAAGAATGCCTATTCCAATGTCGCCCCATCGTTTGCTCAGGACCGAGCCCACCAGCCGGCATTGCCCAAAGCGCCCACCAGCAAGCAGCGCCCTCAACGCTCGCCTGCAGTCAGCGCCCAGGTGCCCATGCCAGGCAGCCCGCGCGCAGTGCTCGACCCTCTGCGCCCCAGCGCACCCGATGCCAGCGCCTGCGCGCGCACGACAGTGCCAGCGCCCCAGCGCCTGCGCACGACAGCCTGCGCCCAAGCGCGCCCGACCGTGCCCGCACCCCGGTGCGCACGGCAGTGCCATGATCCGAAGATGCTGTAATGGACCTGCTCTAGTTTAGGTCACTTTTGATGTAAATATAGAGTAGTTTACTTCCTGTTCTTGTATTATGATTTTCTAGCTTTCTTATGTCTACTCCTGTAACTTGGGTTATTTTTTTTAAAGCATTATTAGGGGGGATATAGTCGGTGAAATCAAAAAGCATTCAAATCTTCTGCAAAGGCGTTCTCTCCCCCTCGAACACCCCAACTCTCTTGTAATCAATTCTCTGTTAATACAAGCAAGCAATTTTCGTTTTCAATTCTCTCATTGCAATTGTTGACGACACGGTTTTCCTACATGGCATTGACAGTCTAGTCTAGCGTGTAGAGGGGACCTCAGGTTGGCGGATAGTGATCACACGGAAGTCAGATTACTTAGCCTTACGTCGCCCTTCTAAACATCTAAAGAAGGCGCCGCGTAACAGTTGGTATCAGAGCACAGTTTTGGACTGGCTAGAAAACGAAGGAAAAAGTTTCGACGGGTTTTGTCACCAGCCATGGTGAGGACTCAAGGGGAACGTATTACGGACCTCGAAGCAGCTGTCGAGGGACTGAGACAGCTAAATGATACTGTGCCCGCTCTGAGGGCCAGTATGGGTGAAAGGATGGATGACCTGGACCGAAAGACAACGATGGCTAGCAACGACATCGTGCACATGAGTCGTGATTTTGAGGGAACACGACTGATTGTGGAGGAGTTGCGACAAGGAAGGACTGAGGATGCCGCTACCATAGCTGTAATGCAACAAACTATTGATCAGTTGACGGGCCAGCTTAATATCTTCCAAGTGGCCCTAAATGGAGTACTCCGAGGAGGAGGGAATCAGGGTGGGGGCGCTGGGAATCATGTGCCTGCGCCCCAGAAAATCAAGATACCGGAGCCAAAGGCCTACCACGGTGCTCGAAATGCCAAGGAAGTTAAAAATTTCATTTTTGACGTTGAACAATACTTTGAGGCCGTGGGGGAGTTAGAGGAACCAAAGAAGGTAGCAACTGCTACAATGTATTTGCAAGGTGATGCTAAGCTTTGGTGGCGGGTAAAGTTTGAAGCCATCAGGGCCGGGGAAGAAAATCTAACGACATGGGAGGAACTAAAGGCGGCTATCCGCTTGCAATTCTTTCCAGAAAATGTCGAGTACAATGCACGCAGGAAGCTCAGGGAGCTGCGCCAGACCAAGTCAGTTAGGGATTATGTGCGTGAGTATTCCGCACTCATGCTGAGTATTCGGGACATGAGTGAGAAAGACAAGCTTTTCACGTTCATGGAAGGACTGAATCCTTATGCCCGCGCAGAGCTGCAAAGGCAACGGGTGGACACAGTGACAAGGGCTATGCAAGCTGCTGAGTGCCTTGTCGACTATCAGGTGGAGCCTCGAAAGGACAAGCCACAACAACCTCCTAGGGGAGGGAATACAAGAGGGGGCCAACACAACTGTCACACCCCATTTTAACCGGGTTGATTTAGGAGTATGACGTATTGGTGATTCGTATTTATTTGTTTGAAGGAGTCGCCACCTAATTAATTTAACGGTGAATTAGGACACCTAGAGGTTAACTAAGGGAAAGTTAAACTAAACCTCAATTAATAGTCTGCTTAACCATCGTGATTCTAGGTAAGGGCTCTATATTATCCTAAAGGGAAGGGGTTAGGCATCCTTTAGGATCCGTTAACTTACGGTTATCCGACCAAACTTAGGTTAATTAATTAGATTGAATAAGATGCTTGAAATTTAAAAAAAAAAAAAGTATAAGAAATATTGCTGAAGTTTATAAAATATAAGAAATGTTGCTGAGGTTTTTTATAAAAATATAAGAATGATGCTTAAGATAATATTTAAGTAAAGTATAATGGTTTACATGAAAGGGGATTTTAAATGCTATTTTAAAAACTTATAGAAATCGATACGGCTTTTAAACAAGAATGCTATTTAGAATGAGATTTGTAGAAAATATAGTAATTTACATAAGGAAACTTCAGATGCCATTTTTTTTAAAAATAGGACTTATAAACGTCGCCAAGACTTTAAATAAAAGTAATAATGATGTCATTTGAATTTGAAATAATAATTGTGGAAAATATGATGTGTTGCATAAAAAGAAGATTTTATTACCATTTAAAATAAAACTTAGACATGCTAAGCCGTGAATGAAAATGTAATAATTTCCTTGAAAAATAAGACTTGCAAAAATATAACAACTCACCTACAGCCTTTTAGCAAAAATGTGAACTTCATACAAACTTTATATTATATCAATATAGTGATGTGGAGATACTTAGACCCCTTTTTTAGCTTAGAAGACAGTTATGACGAAAAAAAAGGACATAAGTTTCTCTCCTTTCCTTAACTTTATTAATTACCCTTAGCTAAAATGACATATGATTGATTTCAAATTTGAAGGGTTATTTGCGAAAATATGCTTGAGTTTACACTTATGTAATAGTGGTGTTTTGGAAATCAAAAATATTAATTTATGCCATCAATTATTTTAGAAGCAAATATTATAGATAATTTAATGTGGAGAAAAGAAAATGAAACTTAGGGGATGGATTATTGGTTTGTTTAAACTAACTACCCATTACTAAAGACTAAGCCTACTAATTATTTAAGATTTATCTAAACTAGGAAAACAAAACAAACAAAGAGTTAGTTTGCATAATACACAAAAATAAAATAAAAGGGTAATAAGTATCCAATGGGCCAGCCCGTTTGGGACTGCTGGACCCATTTTTCTGTTGGGCTTCGGCCCAGCAGTTTCCATATTATTGTGCTGCTGCTGTTGTTCCTGTGTATTGGGCTTTAGCCCAGAAACTTCATTTTTTATTCTCTTGGCTGCGGACAGGGACTAAAGGAGATCTCGTTGGGCTTTTAGCCCAACATCAAACACGGGAGAAGGATGAGTCCTTCGGACTCGTATGCGGTGTTCATGCATAAAAATGAAAGGAAAAGGATTAGTATACGATCAACAAGACTTAAATAAGCAAAAGTACGAATCCAAAGCAAACTCCAGAGATTATATATATATATATATATACTATGTATATTTGATGTATGCTAACACTTGGACGAGGCAATTGTCTCATTCATCCCTAAAGAGAGCTGAATAATCAGAACGGTAGGGACTGACAAGGAGATGTTGTTCATCAAACATGAGTATAGGCAACATTAAACGAACATAAGCAAAACCAGTAGTGTAAACTTCATTGCACTTAAACATGTTTTAAAAAAAAAAAAAAAAAAAACCAGATATGTCATGTGGTTCAAACAAAATGAGCACACCAATCTACACATATTTAACAACTTGCGGATTAAGCATGATCTGATGAACAGTCGCAGAATCTAAGAGAAACAACACATTCTTAAGTGGACAGTTGGAGATGCATAGATGAATATTACTATTTTTTATATATCAGGCAGAACCAAATCTGGACAGAACTAGTAGTACTCCTCAAGTTATGCTTTAATCAAATCATCTTCATTTTCAGCGAGAAATGACGCTAAAGCACACTGATCCAAACAATGCCTATTAAACTGAGATTCACTAAGCTGCTGATTCCTAACAAACCAGGCTTATAGCCATCCCACAACATTAATAACAGATACTGATGTAATTATATCACACGAATAACATTCAATTAAAAGAAATCTAAGACTATCCTACACCTTAAATAAGGAAATTGAGCTAACTGACAGTCATACTAGTAGTGCATCAAGTTCATTGTTTAAGCTAGAATGGAATCAACAATATGTGGTCATACACCTAATGCAACAATAAGTAAGCCAGATATACAAAATCCTTCAAAATAAGGTGGCAGTTCAAAGAGAAGGCAATACTGATTTCAAACAAGAAAACATACATGGGATGCAGACATAACTAGCATAATGGTCAAACCATATAGATACTTTATCTATAGCAAGAAGTCATGCTTATCAAATAGTCTTATATTTAGGCTGAAACAGGAGAGGGGCTTGACAAATTACAGTATAGATGGTTAAATGCATAGTGAGGGTGGTTTCAGATGGGGGGTCACACAGGATAAACAAATATGCACAAGCAGGCAAACTGAGATGCAAGAAAAGAAGGCAGAGGAGACACATAATCACACATGGGAGAACATAACAAGGTAAGGAGGAGTGGATGCAAAGACACACAAGTAGGCTGTGAACTATAAGGAAGCATACACAGAGATGAAAGGGGATGCTTATGATGAGAGGCAGGATAGCAAGGGAAAAAGATATGTCAACCTCAACATACAGGGGATTAATCAGAACAGTATAGGCACAATGCAAAGGGTGATATGACCTACAAATGCATGGCTGAGACGCAATATATGATACTGGATCCTAGAGTCTAGCCAAGGATTAACCTGGATATTGATAATAGCAATGCAGGTTCTTTCCAAGAAACAGCTACAAACTAGAAATTTAAACAAACCATATTGAAACCAAAGTTACACCTTTAAAATTGTTCTCAGTTTGAGTCAGCAGTAGCTTCAAAACCATTTTAAAGTTACATCATATGCTAATATCTAGACTGTATACAGATTACAACAGCAACCAAACTAAGAATGGCGAAAGAAATAGGCTAATGTTTAACTTGAACTAGTATACAGAACTTAATCTTATGAAGAACAAATAAGTAGTGTGAGCCCAGCAAAACACATGATTAATCCAAATCGATATCTAACATAGAACTGAATAACTACAGAACTAGACACGTGATCAAACTAATCTCAAACACGCGTAATTCAACTAAACCAAACACAAACAAGAATTAAATCATAACTGGTCAAACGAATCACGCAAGCAGCTTAAGCACTCAAACATTTATTAAAAAATAACTAATGGAAGAGGTATTACCTTCTTCGGGTGCAGCGAAGTGAGGCGAAGGTCTCGATATCCCTCGAACACTTCAAAACTTAGTTCCCAGAAATAAAAGAGATGGATAAAAATCGAAATTTTGGCTTAGAGTATGTTTAGCAACAAAACGAACACCTTCCGTTTTCTATGGAATTTTAGGCTAAAGGACTTAAATTTTCAAAAGGGTTATTGTGCGGCTGAGAGCTTAATTCTTAGGGGGATCTCCTGAATTCCAAAATCCTCCCTTTTATCCTTTCTTTGTATTGTGTTAAAAAAATGAAGGAATTACGCGTGGGAGCAGAGGAAATGGGGATGGCAGAGGTGCGTGGGGAGCAGGAGAAGGTGGGGTGTCAGAAGGGGGCAGGGTATGGTGGAGATGAAGAAGCAAGTGAGGTCACGTGGTGTAGTCAGAGGCGTGGGTGGAGACAAGGTGAAGTGGCGAGGACAGCGGCGTGGGGTGGCAGTGAAGGGTAACGTGATGTAGTGGAGGTGTGATGGGGAAAAGGGGGTGTTGATGATGTCGGCGGAGATGGGTGGCGGGTGAAAGTGGGGGGCGGAGACGACGAGGAAATGAGGGGAAGGGAGAAGGAGATGCGGCGGTGGAGAGAATGAGGGGAAACCTAAGGTTTTCCCCTTTTCTTGAACGAGATGGGTCATACCCGGTCCGTAAATGGACCGGGTCAATTTTTAGACCGGGTATTAAACGAATAGGCTAATAAATTAAAACACGGATTATTCTAAAAATTGAGATAAGAGATATGGGCTAGTCCAAAAATATTCAGGAGTTAATCGGACTTTGATTCGGGGTCCGATAAGTCAAAATACGGATTGAGTGCAAGAAATAGTTTGGCTTCTAAATTTAAATAAAAGACCTGTTTAAATAACTTGTGTTAAATATTTCTCAATACAAAATATGCAATCCTCAATGTCCGGATAAAAATGGCGTTGTGATAGCCGTGCAATAATGTTTTGAAAATCCGCACTGAAATAAATACTATTATTTAATTATGCAAAGATAAATGCGATGTGTGTGCGTAAGCTGGTAAAATGCCAAAATGATAAAAAATTGTAATAATAATAATAATAATAATAATAATAATAATAATAATAATAATAAAAATACGGTAAATAATAATAATTGATAGAATGATACAATGGCGGTATTGATAAGAGGCTAATAATTATAGTAAACATAATATATATTTTTTATTTTATTTTTCCCAAAAAATATTAGAAGCTTAAAAATAGGTATTTTGGCAGAGAGACGGGACAAAATTGGGTGTCAACAACAACAACAACAGGGGTGGCCCTAGTAGAAGTGGGGGAGACCGAGGGTCTAACCAATCTAGGGCCTCCTCGTCTGGCAGTGTGAGTGTTGCGTCTCCAAACAAAAATCGTGGGAAGACGCCCTATGTTCCAAAGGGCGGATGTTTTGAGTGCGGTGGACCGCACATGAGGGCTGATTGTCCTCAGGTTAGAAAGTTGAATGCTGCCTAGCAGAGCCAGGTAGAGGAGGAAATCGAAGAAATAGAGGAAATGGAGGAACCCATGGGTGCCTTCACTCAATTTCTCAATGCCATATGTCAAGAAGAGGGCGAGTCTAGTGCCAGCCTTCGCAAGAAGAAAGATCCTACTCCTGCTGCCACAAAGAAGGCCCCAAAAGAGAAACTCCAACGCTATGTTAGTAAAAGCAAAACTTTGATGTTCGTTGATATGCGAGTTAATGGTAAGCCCGTTAGGGCCATGGTGGACACAGGTGCTACCCACAACTATCTAGCTTCCACTGAGGTGGAGTATTTTGGGCTTGTGATGGAGAAAGACCGGGGTCGCGTCAAAGCAATCAACTCCCCCGCCATACCAGGTGGGGGAGCGTCAAAGGGAGTGCCGTTCAAGTTGAGTTCTCTAGAGGGAAAGATGAATATGTCCATTGTCATCATGGACGACTTCAAGCTGATACTGGGATTGGAATTCATGCGGGAAAATTATGTCATCCCGTTTCCATTTGCGGATGCACTGTTGGTGTTGGGAATAAATGGGGCCAATACTTGCCTCATCCCTGCACTACCAGGAAAGATGAAGGACGGGAACATCTCAGCATTTCAACTGAACAAAGGAGTCAAGAGACAAGAGCACACGTTCTTGGCTACCTTGTGTATTGAGGATATGGAGCGTTCTTCTGGCCCTATGCCTATGGTCGTGAAGAAGCTCCTGAAGGAGTTCGAAGACGTGATGCCACAGGAGCTGCCAAAGCGCTTGCCGCCAAGGAGGAATGTGGATCATGAGATCGAGCTGGTGCCGGGCGCGAAACCACCTGCTCGTGCACCTTACAGAATGTCACAACCCGAGCTCACCGAGCTTCGGAGGCAATTGACGGAAATGTTGGACGCAGGGATTATAGTGCCATCAAAATCTCCGTATGGTTCACCAGTGTTGTTCCAGAAGAAGCATGATGGTACCTTAAGGCTCTGTGTTGATTATCGAGCCCTAAACAAGATCACGGTGAAGAACAAGTACCCTATCCCGCTGATGGCGGACCTATTTGACAGGTTGGGTGGTGCCACGGTATTTACAAAAATTGATCTTAAGACAGGGTATTGGCAAGTGAGGATTGCCGAGGGTGATGAACAGAAAACGACCTGCATGACACGATATGGGTCGTTTGACTTCTTGGTCATGCCGTTTGGCTTGACAAATGCTCCTGCCACGTTTTGCACCTTGATGAACCAGGTATTCCGCGAATATATCGACGAATTTGTGGTGGTCTACCTGGATGACATTGTAATCTATAGCAAAACATTGGCGGAACATCTTGGGCACCTGCGGAAGGTGTTGACTCGGCTAAGGGAGCACGAATTATATGTGAAGCTGTCCAAGTGCTCCTTTGCCCAGAAACAGATTGACTTCCTTGGTCACGTCATTGAAGAGGGGCGGATCAAGATGGACCAGCAGAAAATTCGGGCGATTGCGGACTGGCCGCCGCCCAAGGATATCCATGGCTTGAGGTCATTCCTTGGTTTGTGCAATTTCTATCGCCGGTTCGTGAAAGGTTATTCGCTCATTGCTGTGCCGTTGACAGAACTTTTGAAGAAGGTCACGCCGTGGGATTGGTCTCCCAAGCGTCAGGAGGCCTTTGATTTGCTGAAAAGGGCTATGTCTATCAGCCCAGTCTTGGCCCTTCCTGATATGGCCAGGCCTTTTGAAGTACAGACTGATGCCTCAGACTTCGCCTTGGGTGGGGTGCTGTTGCAAGATAGGCACCCGGTTGCTTATGAGAGCCGGAAACTAAAGGATGCAGAGCGTCGCTATGCTGCCCATGAGAAAGAGCTATTGGTTGTCGTCCATTGTCTACGCCTTTGGAGGCACTACTTGTTGGGGACCCCGTTCGTTGTGAAGACGGACAACACGGCTGTCAGTCATTTCATGACCCAGCCAAAGCTGAACGGGCGACAGGCCAGATGGCAGGAACTTCTCGCAGAGTTCAACTTTAACTTGGAATACAAAAGCGGGAAGACTAACCAGGTTGCTGATGCGCTGAGTCGAAGGGCTGACTTAGCGTCGGTGTGTTCACTCGCCGCCCTTAGGGGAAGCGAAGTTTCCACACCCATAAAAGATCTGATAAGGGAGTGGCTCCCCAAGGACCCTACTGCTCAACATTTGATTAGCCTCACAGAGCAGGGAAAAACTCGCCAGTTTTATATGGAAAATGGGTTTCTCAGAGTCAAAGGGAACCGTCTTTATGTACCTAAGGGAGGTGACTTGCGGAGGACCCTTCTGAAGGAATGCCACGATACTCTTTGGGCAGGCCATCCGGGAGAGGAAAGGACCATGGCGCTGCTGCGCCGTGCATATTATTGGCCCCAGATGGCGGATGACGTCGCTCAGTATGTGAGGACTTGCTTAGTGTGTCAGAAAGACAAGTCCGATCGCTTGACCCAGGCGGGTCTGCTGCAGCCTCTAGCTGTCCCAACAAGGCCTTGGGAAAGTGTCTCGCTAGATTTCATCACTGGCTTGCCCAAGGTCGGAGATCTGACCACCATTCTGGTTGTGGTGGATCGGTTTTCCAAATATGCTACTTTCATTGCGGCCCCTAAATATGTTTCAGCAGAAGAGACGACTCGACTCTTCTTTGCCCACATTGTTAAATATTGGGGTCTGCCCAGGGATATTGTTAGTGATCGCGATTCTCACTTCACTAGCAACTTTTGGACCCAGCTCTTCAAGTGCATGGGTTCCAAGTTGAGCCACAGTTCGAGTTTTCATCCCCAATCTGACGGCCAGACGGAACGGTTCAATGGCATGTTGGAGGACTATCTTCGGCACTTTGTGACTGGTTCTCAGAGGAATTGGGTGAAGCTCTTGGATGCTGCTCAGTTGTGTTTCAACGCCCAAAAGAGCTCGAGTACCAACAAGAGCGCTTTTGAAATTGTTACTGGGCAGCAACCACTCTTCCCACATACCGTTGATGCCCCAAATGTGTCTAAATCTCCTAGAGCTGCTAGCTTCTCTAAGGAATGGAAGCAGAACCTAGAGATATTGCAGAGCTACCTTGAGAAGGCCCAGAAGCGGATGAAGAAACATGCTGATCAAAATCGCCGTTTCGTGGAGTATCAAGTTGGTGACAAAGTGATGGTGAAAATCCCAAAGCGGTACCTATTTGCGGGGACTAACGACCCTCGCCTGTTGCAAAAATATATTGGACCTTTGTCCATTGTGAAACGCATTGGGGAAGTGGCTTACCGTATTGATGTCCCAGCTTGGTGGAAGATCCATCCAGTTTTCCATGTTAGCCTATTGAAACCTTTTCAGGAAGACAAAGAGGATCCCTCAAGGAGCCAGCTCACAATACCCGGTATTCGAGCAAACAACTCATCTGGCAAAAGAACAGTAGAAGCCATACTTGATGATCGGGTGATTCATGCATCACGAAAAGACCACCAAGAGTTCTTGGTAAAATGGAGAGGATGCGATGCTGAGGAGAACACATGGGAAAGGGTGAAAGACTTGAAGGCCTTCCAGGATCTGATTGATGATTATCTTGCAAAGAAGGCTCCGAGGACGTCGCCAAATCAGGTGGGGGAGAATGTCATGGGTGGCTTTACCGCCATGCCCAATGACCCCTTGGTCGCACCCCATGGCCCCAGTGTCATGGACGACCCCGTGGTCTCGGTCGCACCAAGCGACAAGAATGCCTATTCCAATGTCGCCCCATCGTTTGCTCAGGACCGAGCCCACCAGCCGGCATTGCCCAAAGCGCCCACCAGCAAGCAGCGCCCTCAACGCTCGCCTGCAGTCAGCGCCCAGGTGCCCATGCCAGGCAGCCCGCGCGCAGTGCCCGACCCTCTGCGCCCCAGCGCGCCTGATGCCAGCGCCTGCGCGCGCACGACAGTGCCAGCGCCCCAGCGCCTGCGCACGACAGCCTGCGCCCAAGCGCGCCCGACCGTGCCCGCACCCCGGTGCGCACGGCAGTGCCATGATCCGAAGATGCTGTAATGGACCTGCTCTAGTTTAGGTCACTTTTGATGTAAATATAGAGTAGTTTACTTCCTGTTCTTGTAGTATGATTTTCTAGCTTTCTTATGTCTACTCCTGTAACTTGGGTTATTTTTTTTAAAGCATTATTAGGGGGGATATAGTCGGTGAAATCAAAAAGCATTCAAATCTTCTGCAAAGGTGTTCTCTCCCCCTCGAACACCCCAACTCTCTTGTAATCAATTCTCTGTTAATACAAGCAAGCAATTTTCGTTTTCAATTCTCTCATTGCAATTGTTGACGACACGGTTTTCCTACACGGCATTGACAGTCTAGTCTAGCGTGTAGAGGGGACCTCAGGTTGGCGGATAGTGATCACACGGAAGTCGGATTACTTAGCCTTACGTCGCCCTTCTAAACATCTAAAGAAGGCGCCGCGTAACAGTAGGCATGATGGGCTTCAATTCATGTAATTCTGAATTTCCCTGATTTTCATTTTTATCTTCTAAGAACTGATTAATTGTCGTGTGGTTTGAGGGCTGTTACACTAGGAGTAGGAGTAGGATTCACCCAGAGGACACTCAAAAAATTAGCTGCTGCGGTTCCCGCCCAGTTACCCAAAAAAATATAGTGCCTGCGAGCTAAAGAATTACCTTTATATGTTTGATCTATTATTACTGCCTCTTCGTGCAATAATACGACTTTAATTTGTTGGAAAATGGCTAATATGATGAACGTTGTTAAATGTGAAAGCATTAGATCAATATTTTATGGCGGCAGACATAAAATTAGATCTTATTTTGTTTTCTTTTTATGCTGATAAAAAATATTTTCTCCATTTCATCTTATTTATCTTAACTTGGCAAAAATGTTAAGAAAGTACTAACTAGGAAGACTTGTTTTTTCTTAAATAAAATATAATAAAAAATAGAATAAGACAAATGGCTACTAACTAAAATAAGACAAAATCAAACCCCTAAAAAAAGTAAACACTTAGGAGTGATTAAGGGTGTGCTTGGTCCGAAGGAAAATGTTTTCCACGGAAAATATTTTCTTGGAAAACAAGTGGGTTCCTTACTTATTTTCTAGTGTTTGGTAAGTAACGGAAAAAATACTATTCCAATAGCTTTATATGCAATATTCTAACAAAACACAAAGGGGGTGGCATGGGGTGAGAAGTGGGCATTCGTGGGTGGCGGGGTGGAATGGTCAATGGGTGGGTAGGGATCGGGACACAATGAACTTGGAATGTCAGTTATGGAACTTGTTTTCCCCACTTTCATTAGAGAGGTCATTTTCCTCATTGTTAAGAAATTTGTTTTCCTAGAGAAAATGTTTTTTTTGACCAACCAAACATGAAAAATTGGGAGAAAATATTTTCCTCAACACCAAACACACCCTAACTAACCAACTTTTTTCTAGGTTAAACTATAACTAAAAAGCCATGCATGTTGCCTGATCCCATTAGTCATTACAATTTTCGAGTGAACTGAAAAGTGAAGGGCCAACTACTACTCGATGATCAGTTCATCTATTATAAAGGCAAAATGATATAGCACATGATACAAAATTCACCTTCAATTTCTAATGAGCCGGTAGTCAGTACTGTACGTATATAGAAAGTTGAACGGAATTGTTTGTTACCTAATCATGCTCTTACAAAATTTAAAAAATCCTAATGCTACTGTAAAAAGTTTACACTAATGAGTCTGAGTTATTACGTACTATGAGTACTATCGATATGTTCACACCATAATATTCCTGCTGATTTTGTTGTTCATCATTCCCATCGCCAATATTGTCTTCTGAAGTACCCCATAAACGCATAGACAAGTCGAAGATTTCTCAATCAACGGGCCAGACCATATCGGGATTATCTCCGTCCAGTTCCCTAACAGTATTGAAATTATTCTCTAATGTTACGATCTTTGAGGATTTTCAAATTGGAGATTGAATCCATGATGTGATTGTGTCGTTCATCGGATTGTGGATATGAGAAATACCCGCTGTTGCAGTTTAAAATCGCCAGATCCTGATGATCATCAATATCATTTTCATAATGATTATCATCATCCTTCACTTAACATTCTCTGATTCCATAATTAAGTTGAAGAGAAGATATCAAACAAAAGCGAAATGGGAAACAATTTCATATCAATTTAACTTTCATGCATGCGACTCAATGAATAGGCAAAGCAAGTATAAAAGACAAAAATGATATACATGTAATATTAACTAGATTCGTTTAGTATGCTTTTCACCTTATGCTCTTATAAATTTTCTAAAAGTTCTGCTATGAAGACTTCGACTTTGAATATCAGAAATGGAATACTAGCTCCAGTTTCTCACGTTATCAACAGTTGCATCAACTAGATAATAATCTCCGAAATTAGCCCATATACCCATAGACAAGTAATAGAAACTTTCGCGATAAATGGGATGTATTATTGAAGAATCTATATCCGAATTAATAGTCAAACTGAAAAGTGCAAGACATACTAATAATCGAAGATCAGTTCATCTATTATTAAGTAATGTATGTAGCACATTAAATGAACTCACAAAATCACCTTTCTAAGTCACTGTAGTGTACATGTATGGAAAGTTGAAAGAATGAATGTTTCGCTCATCATGCTCCTACAAATTTTGCCAATGTTGCTGTAAGATTTATACTAATGAGAAATTAAAAGAAATGTCTGATTTCCACTCTCTTCTTATTCATGAAGTACCCCATATTCGCTTACACCAGTTGAAGATTTCTTGATCAATGGGTCGGTCCATATCTGGATTATCTCCAAGACGATTGAAATTTTCCTGAAATGATACGATCTTTTTCGCCAATTTCAATCTGGGGATCTTTAAGTTGGGAATTGCATCCTTGACGTGGAAGTACAGGTTTACGGAGTGTGCATCTAGGAAATACCTATTTTTACACTTGTATTTCCAGATGGACTCTAAAATTGCCAAATCCAAATGATCATCGTTTCCGTTGTAAGCATCTTTGTTTAACTCATCATCATCTTTTAAGCATTTTTCAGTCATTTGTTGTTTTCCTTTTTTAGCAGCTTTTCGTTTTCTTTCTTCTTCATCTTCTTCTTTTTCTTCTTTGTCGTTGTCTTTATTTTCTTCTATTTCTCTTTTCTCTTCTTTGCCATCATCATCTTGTCCTGATTCTTGATTTCCACTTTGATCATTTACTTCAGAACTTTGATGATTTCCACTATCTTCTCCTCCTGCATTCTCTCTATTTTCTTCATGACTTTCACCTTCCCCTGTTTCTTCGGTTTCATCTTCTTGTCCATTGTTGTTTTCTTGATTTCCACTCTCTTTTTCTTCTTCATCAATACTACTGCGTAGTCTTTTACGTTCATAATTCAATGCAAAGACAGTGGAATTAGTTGAACAAGCGTCAGAGATAGTAACAACTTCTTCATCTTCGTTCTTGATAATTTCACTGGATAACTCGTCACATAGTACCTCTGTTTCAATGGCGGCTTTATTTTCTGGTAGATTATTATTTTCGTTGATGCGCTTTGACTGTGGAAGATGAGGATCAGTAATTGGTGATGATGAAGATGAAATTGGTTCTTCCATTTTTGCAGAGAATATAATTTGAGTGCAAAACTGAAAGGAAAAGGAATAAAGATTTTGCACTTGTTTCGAATATAAAGTGATTGAAGAGATGGTTAACCGCCGCTAAATAGTAAAACTAATTTTATAGTAAAACTAATTTTACTTCTGCACCCCGACAAGATTGGTTTAACTTTATTACTGCTGTATATTTTGTAGACGCTTAATTTTAGCCTCTATTAATTCAAACATAGCGTCTTAATCTTTTAGCTTATTCAATTTTGAGGATTAGCTTAGAAGTGTATGTGCAGGCAACTATCATAAAATTAGAGTTTTTTCTTTTTTTCCAGTGCTGATAAAAAATATCCTGTTTACACCCAATTTTATCCCTCCTTTATTCCAATTTATTTCTCGGGTTATTGATAAACTAAATATTTTCTATTCACTACTATGTTATTAATATCGCTACTATTATTTATTAATATTGCTACTATTATTTATAAGTGTCGTTACTTTAATATTACTATTTTAGTATTACCCTCACATTACTACTTATTTATTACCTATTAATCATAAAGTTAAGCTAGATAGCATTTCTTACTCCATTATTACATTACCTATATATTTATAGCTTTCTATTGTTAGTAAATTAATAATATTGAATTATATAATATTACTATTACTACTAATTGCATGATTATTCCATATATTTTTCAAGTTATTGATGCGAGGGAAAAGGAGTTTAAGTCCTAAAATAGGCCTTAATATCTTAGCCATTACAGGACCAATCAACATACCATACTTTACCTTAAAATTCTGTCCGGATCAGCCTAATTTCGAGTCCACAAGGTGAGGCCCATTCATCTTTACCTCCAGCCCAACCAATGCATACACATTTTAATTTTCCTAAACCTAATCTAAAAAAAACAGCCGCACACTTCTTCCTTCCCTCTTTGAGCAAAGTTCCAAGCTCTTTCTCAGCCATGGCAGACTTTGCCTGTAACACCCCGCATCTTGGAACTAAGTTTAGGCTCATATCATTAGAGTTCTAGTGGAAACACTGAACGTTTGAACGTTTTGCAAAAATGGTTGATAGGCCTACTTCGGGCAGCGATAACTTCTTGATCGGTTTGGAATTTGGGAAAGGACCCTCAATGAAAGTTGTAGTATGTAGAAATAGCTTTCTAACGATATAAGGACCAAGCCAATCAGAGATCGGAGAAAGGAGATATGATCGTCTCAATATGGCTAATAGTAAGGCACTTGAAATCCTATCGAATCGGCTAAGTTTTCGATATGTCTGCCTTCCAGTCAAATATCGTGAAAATCCGTTTGGAATTTGAGGAAACTTCCTTGATGAAAGTTGTAGCCCTTTGAAATATCTTTCCAACGGTATATTATGGGGGTCAAACGGATATCTGTGCAAAGAGTTATGCCCATTTTACTGAAGCCTGTTCGCTGGAAATTTCGCCTGTGTTACGGTGGACGTTACGGGCCGTAACACGTGTTACGGGACCGTAACAGTGAACCGTAACGTCCCAAAAACTTCCAGAACCTCACTGGAAATTTTCACTAAGGAACTGTCCCAAGTTACGGTCCGTTTTTCGTGTTACGGGACCGTAACATGGGGCGTCCTGTTATGCTTATCATTTTCCCATTTCCCCTTTCTCTGTTATTTGATTTGAAACACTACTTTGCTTTCTTTATTAAATAAATAAAAGGTACACCAAAAAAAAAATGGGGTGTCCTTTGGTCCGTAAGTACGTTTCGGGTTACCTGACTTCGAGAGACCATAACCCTATCATAAATTGGGAATTTGGGAAAACTCAAAGAATGAAAGTTGTAGATAATTGAAATACCTTTCCAACCATATGTAGTGGGCCCACAGGTGACATCGGGATGGGGAGATATGGGTGTTTTAAGACAGAAAGGTCCCAACCCGATTTCAAGTCGGGTCAAACCCATTTCCCCTTGGTATTTAAGGGAAATGCTCAACCCTAGCAGCCCCATTTTCTCATATTTTCAGATTTGAGAGAGAGAGAGAGAGATAGAGAGAGAGAGAGAGAGAGAGGAGAGTTAGAGAGAGAAAGTAGAGAATCAATTAAGTTGAAGGCCCCGAATCCCGAAGCTCGTGAAGGATAAAGTGTAGTACAAATTGTTGCCGTCGTTCTAAGCTAAAAATCGAACTTGGGGATGTTTTCGTGGTGACTACTCATAAAAGGTAATGTTTCTACTCCCTAATCATTTATAGTTGTGAATTGATGAATTCTTAGGAGAATAATAAATGGGTTTGATAAAGAGAATTATATGAACTATGCTAGAGTTTTTTTATTGTTGACTTGGGATAGTTGTATTCATGTGGGTGATGAAGAATGATGTTAATTACATCTAATTGAGATTGTAGAATTAGCTAGAAGTAATAGAATGGGGATTGGGTGAAGAAAACACCATTAATGAAGGTTATGGAGCTTCATGCCCACCAAGTGTTTGATAAAATGCTTAGATGAACAAAGCATGGATATTGTTGCTAATATAGAATCCCTATGACCTGTATTGCTATAGATTGAAGTTGAAGGGATTGAAGGACATTGTGATACGCTCAAAAGCGGGAAGTTAAGGTATGTAGAACTGTCACACCCTAATCTTACCAGGGTGTGATGGGCACCCGGCCCCATACTCGGAGCCGAGCGAACCCGCTGACTCTTATTACATACATAGTCTCTTTGAACTCTTCAATCAAATAAAATGAAATACATAGTAAAGCTTTCAGAAATACTCTTTTTCGTTGTTCTCAAATCAAACAAAATCTGTAATTATATGGAATTTATAGCATAACACAGAATGACACATCGGCTGATGGAGCCGCTTACAAGACTGACATCCCCACGACACTGTCTGCAAAGTCTCTAACTTCGAACAAGACATCATAGCATAATACTCTGACCCGGCAACTCTCCAGGAGAAAATGGAGCTTGCCAACGCAACTGGATCATCTTCTGTAATGGCTTCTACTCATATGGGTGTACCTGCGTGGCATGAAACGCAGCCCCCGAAGAAAGGGGGTCAGTACGGAAAATGTACTGAACATGTAAGGCATGGAATACAGAAAACAGAACCATAATCGGAACAACGGTACAAAAAGTAAGTATATTAACCAAAATACCAAGGTGCTTATTTTCCGAACGCAAATCTTGCCTACCGATGTCATGTGTCAGAAGAAGTACAGAAAATGGGTAAATCATCCAGAGTACCAAAATACTTACTTTCCAAACACAGATCATACGTGCCGACATCATATGTCATCATATACATATACATATAACAGATCCTGGCCCTATAGTGAGGGACGCGGTGGATGGAGTCATCATGTATGCTGACATCATATACCATATACCCATATAACAGATCCATGCATGCATACTCATAGAACATCATACAGTGTATTGCTACGGAACGTGCAACCCAATCCATAAATATATTGTATTACTGCCGAGGAACGTTCGGCCCGATCCATAAATATAATATATTACTGCCGAGGAACGTTCGACCCGATCCATAAATATCATAAATCAATTCTAAGACT
Organism: Lycium barbarum; assembly: GCF_019175385.1. Classification (NCBI taxonomy): domain Eukaryota; kingdom Viridiplantae; phylum Streptophyta; class Magnoliopsida; order Solanales; family Solanaceae; genus Lycium; species Lycium barbarum. The sequence continues at coordinate 4,527,763 of NC_083347.1, forward strand.
CGATCGACAAGTATACTTACCGACACCTGAAGGCTTAGAAACAAGTTTCGGGTCAGTCCGATTTAGTATAAGAAAGTTATGAGCGTTTGAAGTACAGAACCTTCTACGAACGTTTCAGAAGCCATTTTTGGAAAATCAAAGCAACAATCATGTTAGGTACCTTTCGAATATCGTTATGGATCAAATCAGATAGAGCTTTTGGAACCATATGTATGTATCAAAATGTATCAAAGACTCGATGGAATAATCAAACGTACTATCATTTGAAAACCAAGACATTAATCATATCAATTATCTCTCGAATGCCATTCAAAAACATATCAACCGAACTTCGGACATCATAGATACGCATCAAAACCATATGAAACAGCTTATGGAAATCAAGAACGTTAGCCATCCTAGTGGCTCTAAGAATAGTAATCTCTTTGAAGTCATACATATACGTCATCTACTTGCTTCATAAGGATTATGCCAAAAGAAAGAAAGGGTAAGCCTTACATACCTGTTCCACGTCCAATTAGCTACACTTTTTCGTCCAAGCTTGCTAGTCTACATTCAAGAGAATCGACATAATCATTAAACTCATTATCATACACTTGCCTTAATCCTTCAAATAAATTCATTTATAATCTGCCGAAATTTCGGCAGCATTTTCCCTGTAAATACAACCATCCCCGAGGATCCAACTCGGCCAAATCATCAGTCAACAATCCGAGAATTCAACTCGGCCAATTTATCAATAACAATACCAACCACCATACTAACAACTTCAACAATCCATCCAAAATACATTCTAACATTAACAATCCTTGTCACACAATTCAACGACATTTCATTTATATTCAATTTAATCACATATAGTCAAGCTAACACCAATGCTCACACGTTCAAGTGTTAATCCGAAATCATTCTAACATGATTCAAGAACACTTCAAACAATTCACACAATATTCAAACAACCCAACCAACATACTACTTCACCCGAAACCTTCCAAATTCAACAAGAACAATAACAACATATTTCCTTCTTTCAAATTCATAAACTACACCAGCAATCTACACATTAGCAACTTCATTCTTATAATTACAAGAAACTATATTAAAATCACATTAACTCCTCCAACAATCCACAACGATTACAACTTCATTTCAATTCATCAAACCTTTATTTTCATCATGGAATCTACGACTACAACAATCAAAATACCAAATAAAATCAATTCATCACATCTACACAACACCACCACTATATTCGGCCACAACTTACACTCACATACTTTCATGAATTTCATTCATTTCTTCACTCTACAACATATACAAATCATCCATAACATATGAAAAGAAGATTAAACCTTACCTTCTTCCATCCATCTTCTTGCTCGGCTAGGGTTGGATTTTGCACAAATGAATGGTTTGCTTGCTTCAACAACCACCCCACGTTAATTAGGGCCTTCAAATTAGTTGGAATACTAGAAGAAAATATTTTTTTCTTGATCAACTCCATGGAACCAATTTTTGATAGCCATGGCCGAACATGGCTCTTAGTTTCTTTCCTTCAAGTTTCTTGAATTTTCATGAAGATGAATATGTCTTGTTATGCAAGCTCTTGCCTATATATATATAATTAGTTTCAACAAATAAAAATATGAACACATGGCCATGGGTGGGACCCACACACCACACCTCACGACCAAAGGGCCCTTTCATGAACCCTCTAGAATTTTCTTTCCCTTTTTGCCCTTAGCCTTCCTCAATATTACCATGAGCCATCTTGTGAATTTTCCTTTTTACCCCTAGCCTTTCTTAATATTTCCACATCAATAATATTCATAAACAACTTGTGCATTAAACAAGATCAAAATATAGCCTTGCCCTTAACTTGTCGCGATTATCTCGATATATCCGAATATACGAAATGCGGGATATAACAAGAACTTCCATCCACATGTGGGAATCTCTACGTTCTTCCCCATGATCCGTTTCTTAAAATCTATGAAGTTCAAATCCTAGGGCATTAAACCCAACATATTGGTAGCCCGTAATTATGTATGTATGTACATGAATTTTGTATCTGTGTTCGTTATTGTATTCCTAACCTTCCATTACGGATATTAGGAATCCTAGCTTAATCCATGAATCATGAATTCTTCCTCATGTGTTCTCATTATGTTTATATAAAACTTTATGATTTCATCTAGCAAGTCACGAGCATGTTTTCAAGACAAGTATATATATATGATTTCGAACTATTGTTATTACTCATGAACCAAAAACATGTTCTGCAAGACTATGCCAAGTTATCTTATGAAACTATACAAGCAAGTTATGATTCATGAACACTATGTACAAGCAAGTTATGATTCATGATATACCATGGGCAGCAAGTGCCACTATTTTACATGTTCATGTTTTGGGAGTCGCATTAATTACCGAGGAGGGCTTCAGATAGCCTGAAACTACGTAGCCATCGTAGGATGAGGATCGCTCCACCCATGTCCCGGACGATCTCTCATAATGACTGGATCCTTTCATATTTTATCAAATCTCATGTTTCCTGGCAAGGACTGAGTGTTCTGCTGGCGGGACGCAATCACTAGACCATGGATCGGTTATAAGTTATTGCTCTCCCTACTTATCATGTTTTTACTTATGATATATATATATATATATATATATGTGTGTGTGTGTGTGTGTGTGTGTGTGTACTCATGCTCATGTTCATGTCCAGGTTTTCAGTTTCAGTTCTTATCATGTTATTCCATGTCCCATGTTCTTTCTTTCAGTTGTTTTACATACCAGTACATTCAATGTGCTAACATCCCCTTTTATTGCTTGGGGGCCTGCATTTCACGATGCAGGTACGAACTTACAGGACGACGCCTCTGCTCATTAGGATCTGCACGTACCAGCTTATTGGTGAGCCCCATATCATTCGGGGTTTAGTTAACTTTTGTTTATGATTAGTTATGCATCTAAGGTATGCTGGGGGCCTTGTCCCAGTAAGTATGTTTTCCAGTCAGACTCATGATAGAGGTTTCATAGACTAGACAAGTCAGTTATGTCATGTCAGACATTCGGAGTCGTATAGCCATTTTGGCTCATTCATGTTATTTCCGCACTCATGTTTAAATATGTATTTTTATTAAGTATTATGACCTACTACATTTTATAAAGGCTCATCATGCATTCACGTTATATTCCGCTTATGTTATGTATCATGATGATTCAGCAAGCCATGTGGTTCGCTCGGTCACATGCAGTCAGGCACCGAGTGCCGTGTTACGTCCAGGCCATGGTTCGGGGCGTGACATTGCCATGCCATTTTCATACAAGTTTCTCCTCTCTCTTTATCTCAACGTTCACAAACTTCTCTCTCTCTTTCCTATCTTCGACAATTGAGTCAGTGCAAGAGGACAAGCTACTTTTTCTCTGGTCTGAAGAATCCACAAACAACTTTATTCAAAATTCAAACGGCTATTCACTTTGAAATCCCGCCCAAAAATGAAACCCTAGAGTTTCAACTTCACCTATAAATATTGTCTCAAGCACTCAGCCGAAAGGTTTTTTTTTTTTTTTTTAACATTCTTGAAATCTTACCATACACAACACTTTATTGTTTGACTACTACTCTAAACCTTGGGATCTTTTAAACTTTTCATTCGTTCAGATCTGTTCATAACGAGAGAGTAGATCTGAAGAGGCCCCGTCTCAGTTCATTGCACCCACAACAGGTAAAATCTGATTCTATTTTGACTTGTCCTTCTCTAGTTTCAGATTATGTGTTCTTATAAAGAAAAATCATGTATTGAGGTCCTCTTATATTCATATCTATTTTGGATTAAATCACGTGATTAGTTACTCTTTTGAACTTTTTGTAAAATGTATAGCATTTGAATGCAATAGCCGACATGCCCTCGATTGAAGTTTAAGTATCCATACGGCGCTAGGAATCGTGTCTTTAGGGCGTTATGTTGTGGTCATACCATGTTCAACTGAATGCTGGTATAGAAATTGTATCATGAAGATTACACGGGTTGTTTTGCTTCACTAGAATTTTTCATGAGAAATGGTTATGTTTCTGTTTTGTAAAAATTCTGGTGTATAAACTTGATATCATGTTTTAAGGATTTTTGCACCAGATTTTGGTAGCTCTCTTCATCTGGAAATCATGAGGTTGATTGTTTTTTTTTTTAGATTGTTTAAAATGATATTAAGTGAATCACTGGCTTTGCTCTAAGCTTTTAAGTCTTGTTAAATCATTTTAGTCTAAGTCAAGTTATAAGAAATATGAAGATTAAAAAATGGATTTCGTTTAGTTTTCTTGATAATACATGTCATATATCGCTATGCGTCTAAATCATGTATTAGGAAGTGGTTTATTATCATATGGTAGTGCACTGTGCAGGTGGTCACATTATTTTACATTTCACCTTGTCCATCTTCCGTGATCATGTCATATATTAAGTGAGATCTTTCTTAGTACCGAAAAAAAATATGCTTCCAAGTGATTACAAAAATATTTGTTTTGATATGGTGTAAACATTTAAAGAATTAGCTTAAATTCTCAATTGCTGTATCTGATAACAATGCTCTTATACAAGCGCTCGGATGAATATTTGACTTCTTGTATTTAAGAATCAAACACAATGTGATTTCTCATTCCATCTTAATATGTTGTCAAGAACCAGATTTCTCTCTAACTATCTTTCTCCTCTTCTATTTGTTTTTTTTGCATGAGCGAAATTTGCAGAACATTGCCACCCCTTCTTGAAAATCGAAATGGCTCTTAGCGTTTTATGTTACCATTTTGTTTATCTGATAGTGCGATTAAGGTTTCTTATGTGACTAACCTTTGTTTACTGTTTGTGTAATTGACTGGTAGGACTTAAGTTACTTCATAATTTGTGACTAAGTTTCCTTTGAAGTCTTGCTTCAGTTAATAATAATAAGACTACTTACTTTTTCATATGGAGCATGACATTTAGATATATGGAAATTGAATAAGTGATCAGTTTACCACATTGTACTGGTTTTAAAATTGGTTCTCCAAATTCGTATTTGCCCAGTCGTAGTTTAGTACAAGTGTCCTACTAAAGACTGTCCTTTTGTTTCCTTTTTTTCTTTTTCTAACAACTCATGGCTTTCTTTAATCCAAAATGAATCTTCGGGTTATTAATTCTAGGTTGTATTTGTTTCATCATGGGAGAAGCTTTTGTATTTACAAAACCATTCTCAGTTTCTGTCCGTCTTACCAAGTGGATCTAAATTAAAATATTTTCCAAGCATCAATTTTGAGTATTGTCCACACTTTGACATAACTTTTTACAACCTTGCACTAGCCTTCTTGATTAATTTAAGTCCGGTTGGTTAACCATTTTTAATGGATCTTAAAGGATGCTTAATATATTCCCTTTAGATTAATTGAACCCTTACCTAGAATCTTTTAAGTTAAGTAGACCATAAGCGGAGTTAACTTTAGAAAATAACTTTAATTAACTTTAGGTGTTCTAATTCACCATAAATAATTGGGTGGCGACTCCTTAACTTTAATTAACCCTGGAATTACCGGAATGTTGTAAACCATTTTGACTTCGGTTAAAATGGGGTATAACATATCCAATGTTAGAGATGCCAATGAGTAACGTAAAGATGCGGATACTAAGATGGATGTGCAATCATACAAGATTAGATAAAATAAAATAAAAAAGAGATTATATTCGCCAAAAAGTAAAAGTAGCACACACTAAGTATAGAATGAAAGGTTGCTTGAGATGGTTTAGTTCTGTCATGCATCGATCTCCAGATGCACCGCTAAGTACGTGTGAAATCATGGTGAGTGAAGGTATTAAAAGAAAGTTATCTCCAAAAACCTACAAAATCTTTAAATCAATGCAGATTTAATGAAAGATTGAGACCAATGAAAAAAAAAGATTTCTATAGGCTATAATTATTGAAAATAAATATATTTTACTCATGTTAATAAGTTTACTTCTGGTACTATACTTTCTAGAAGTTTTTCAGCGCTATTAGAGATTCTTATGCTAGTAGGAAATTCAGAGAGATTAACCTGAAATGATTCTAGTTGGGGAAACATGATAGAGTTTACTCTCTCCCTTTGCTTTTACTTATCTACTATACTAAAAATATATTTACACTTTTACTTATCACTTTTAGTGTATCAAGAGAATTTACAATTGTGATATTTACCATTGCGAAGGTAAATGTAGTCGTTTTTTCCAAATAATCCGTCAACGAATATACTAGTTCTTTTGGGTATTTGGTTGGGTGTTGGAGTAGATGATAAATGGTTAATACAATGTGGATGGGTAGCATATGAGAGCGGTTGACAACATTGTTCATATGTTTGTCGAAGCTGGCAATATGATTAGCAGTAGGGATAATCCATAATTTCCTTCCAATAACGTCAATTTTTTCTTTTTACTTTATAGTAAAAAACGTATTCAAGAACACTAACCAAATACCAATGGATTTCATCAGGGAGAACAACAACGTTTCGTCTTATCGTTTTTCTTGGATAGATTTTGGTAGGGTCTGTTTTGAAGTTTTCAGAAATTGAGTTTGCAAATTTATTTCTTAAATTTTTTGTTTGCTGCTGCTATATATGCACTAGGATTTACAATGCTATGTGCAATTGCAAGAACTTTTGGATGGGGATAGAAGAAGGAAGAAGACGTAGGCAGCAGATAAACCAAACCTAGAAGGAGACAGAGGAACGTAGAAGACGTAGGGTAGGATATTTGGGTAGAGGGCAAAATAGAATTATGAAATATTAAGTAAGGACATAATTGGAAAAAGAAATTAGGTAATAATGGGATAACACCAAATCGGTTGTTACATAAAATGAAGCTTTTCATTGTTAATTAAGTAATGACCGAATTTAACAATACAATACAATGCATTTTAAATAACAATCAAAATAAACATTATATTTGTAGTAACGATACGATACAATACAATACAATACAATACAACGTTCCAAACATTAATACTAAGTCCTTATAAAGGCAAATACACCTCATGTATGAATCATGATCATTATGTAATTACAGTATTAAAGATTTATTTTATACGTTATATATGAATATAGGTTATATGCTATTCCATATTCCCAATTTATTTGAAGGACTTCAGAGTATGAGGGTGAAAATAGACTATAAATTTACATATATGTTTTTGAAATATTTTAAAATAAAATTAACATTATTGAAAACTATAGAAAAAATATATACTACAAGTCAACATAACTAATAATTCAAAATATTGTTTAAAAGTTTGAAAAAATTATAGCTAGAAAAACTCTATTTGACTCCCAATACATAACAGAGTGAAATATTTATTTAAGGGTGGTGTTACTGATTCTTAATTTATAGCTAAGCTTGCCAGCATCATCACATACAAAAATTAGATCTGTTTGTTCCTCGTTAAAATATGCCAACCATCGTCGTTTTTCTCTTTAATTTGTCGAAAGGACTCACTTTTAAGTTGAAGAGAAAATAGAGAAACAGTTCGACCAAAAAAACAAAAAAAAAAAAGCCCCTTCAATCTTCATTCATGTAAGTTTTACGACGATCACTTCATCTGGTCAAAAGGCTAATTTATACGCATGCACATTTGACAAACTCACAAAATCAGCCTTCTAATGAGTTGAAAGACAAAATTAGCACATATATTTGCCCCTGCATGTAATACTAACTAGATTCCTTTAGTATGCTTTTCACCTGTAACAATAACATATGCTTCAGACATGATCACTAGCTCCATTTTCTGACGTTATCATTAGTCGCATCTAGCTCTTCGTTTCTCATGTTTACACATCAACATTCTCAACTGGATAATACTCCCGCAAATTACCCCCATAAACCCATAGACAAGTAGAAACTTTCGCCATAAACGGAATGTATTATAGAAGAATCTATATCCCAATTAATAGTCAAACTGGAAAGTGCAAGACAAACTAATAATCGAATCAAGATCAATTCATCTAAGTCTAAAGGCCGATTAATGTATGTAAGCACATTAAACGAACTAACAAAATCACCTTTCTAAGTGATGTATAGTACATATATGGAAAGTTGAAAGAATGAATGTCTTAGCTCATCATGCTCCTGCAAATTTTTTAAAACCCTAATGCTGCTGTAAGATTTATACTCCTAAAAAACTGTCTTATTTCCACTCTCATCAGTACTAGGACTGCGCCTTCTTTTACGTTCAGAATTACCCCATATTTGGTTACACCTGTTGAAGATTTCTTCATCAATGGGCCGGTCCGAATTATCTCCTTCCGTTTCCCTAAGATTGAAATTTTCCTGAAATGATACGATCTTTTTGGCCAACTTCAATCGGGGGATTTTTAAGTTGGGAACTGCATGCTTGATGTGGTGGTGTAAGTTTACGGAGTGTGGATCAATGGGTCGGTGTAAATCTGGATTTTTACACTTGTATAGTTGTATTTCCAGATGGACTCTAAAATCACCAAATCCAGATGATGATCATCTTCGTAGTAAGCGTCTTTGTTTAACTCATCATCATCATCTTCTTCACATGTTTCCGTCATTTGTTGTTTTCCTTTTTTAGCAGCTTTTCGTTTTCTTTCTTCATCTTCTTCTTCTTCTTCGTCGTCTTCGTCTTCATTTTCTTCTTGATTTTCATCATTTTCTCTGTTCTCTTCTTCGCCATCATCTTCTTGATTTCCACTTTGATCATTTTGTTCAGAATTCTGATGATTGCCATTATTATCTTCTTGTCGTCCTTCATTCTCTCTATGTTCTTCATGATTGTCACCTTCCTCTGTTTCTTCGGTTTCATCTTCTTGTCCATTGTTGTTTTCTTGAGTTCCACTCTCATCTTCTTCATCTAGTTCAGATTCTTGATTTCCATTCTGTCCTTCTGCTTCATTAATTCTGTCTAATTTAGTCGCATCAGTACTAGGACTGCTTAATCTTTTATGTTCACCCAATGCGAAGACGGTGCAATTAGTTGAACAAGAATCAGAGATAGTAACAACTTCTTTCTTCACAATTTCACTGAATGTCTCGTCACATAGTTCATCCTTTGCTTCTTCTCCATTGTTGTGTTCTTGATTTCCACTCTCTTCTTTTTCTTCTTCATCAATACTAAGACTACGTAGTCTTTTACGTTCAAAATTCAGTGCAAAGACAGTGGAATTAGTTGAACCAGCATCAGAGATAGTAACAACTTCTTCTTCTTTATTTATAACTAGTGAATGTATCTGCGCTTCACGCGGTCATAAAAGTAAATATTGTTAAATTATGTTGTATTAGGAATTTCGGGATAGAGAAAAAACTATTAGTAATTATATATGTAGTTTGGAAACAACATTATTAGTTATTGCAAATAATAATATTTATTACTAATTATATTTAGAGACTTTTGGAATATACTAATGAAAAAGATTACTAATTTTATATAGAAGTAATTGTCGCCTTGTCTTGTTCGAATCCAACCAAGTATTGATTTCATAAATAAAATTAAATAGCATAAAAATGTGAGTATCATTACTTATATTTAGATGGACTTTAATAAGAAAAGAACAAAAATAGAAGTCTTTGGTCTAAGAAGTCCCACTTCAACCCTCCAGAATAAATAAATTCCATCGTGAAAAACAAATTTAAAAATATATTTTTACTTTTCCTAAAACACAATCACTAAATTTTAGTACATAAAGTAATCTTTTGACATCTAATTTCCATTTCTTACCCTTATTTGTATCTTCTATTTTAAAAGAGAACTTCAATAGGCACATTGGTTAGCGAGTTTATAATTTAAATTTCTTATTACGATTTTTAATATGGGACTCATTAATATCATTATTACAATTTTCTTAATTTTCTTTTAGCTTCGGTTGAAACTTTTTTAGAGAGCATGATTAGTATCCCCCCACCCCCCGACCCCCCGTTTTTTTTTTTTTTTTAAACCTTGGTTAAGCACTCCAAAAAAAAAAACCTTAGGAAGCATATATATTTTTGCCAATTATCAGGCTGATCCCCTTCATCTAGGGATTTCTTAAGATGCAATAATAAACTCAAAATTAGAAAAAATGAACAAAAAGATAATGCAACATATTTTGCTAGCAAATAACTGCAATTTCAATAATGCTAATATAAAATGAAAAAAAGCATAATATTGTTCATGTAAGAGACCGTAACTTCTTACTACTTCACATGTGGATTCAAAACCTATGCACCTAATTTCTCTATCTCGATTGATAATATTCTGTAATATCAGTAATATAACCTGTAAAGTTGAAATTCAGGTTATGCGACCGATCTTCAATCTTTTGGAACACTTCTAATATATAGTTACACAATAGTTTTTGTTGTAGCGCGGGCGCCTTGGAGCAAAGAGAGTTGATCATCATTTGGCAAAACACCAAACATACGAAAGAATTATTTGGATAAACCCAAATTATTTGTTGATTCTTTATTTCTTGCAATAGCTTTATTTAGCATCAAAGACTTCTATCTTCATCCCTATAAAGTTGGAAAAGAACCCACAAAACTCACTCAAAGAGAAAGAAAAATAGAAAGATTAACACAAAAGAGGGATTGAGGAGTCACCCAAATCCGAGAGAGGTAGAGCGTCTGAAATTGTTTATTTTTTTGTCTCTTTGTAGTCCAATTCATCAGCCCACTTTCATAGGCATTGTTATTATCCATATGTCTTCTTGTTTCTCCTGTGATTAAAGATGAGAATTTTGTGAAGAGGAAGAAGTACACAAGCAATAAGAAACGCTAGAAAAAAAAAACATGTAGATACAACAAAAGATAAGGGAAAAATTATCGACATCCCATTATGAACTATACATCAACCATTTTATTCATCGTTGACACGTAACTATACGAAGGTTATCTTGATCCAAGTAATTAGTCATGTCTTCGTACGAAAAAATGTTGGGCGAAAAGGACATTTAGTCTACTGGTATTGGTGAAAAGTGAAAACATAGGCATGGAGAAGAAAATATGAGAATGAACGTAATAGTATATATTAATCCATTAATCCTCCACTATCACATTATTGACATTGATTAACAGTAAATAAAGCTTCAATATATCATCGGTTATCAGCTCTTATGCATTCTCTTACTAATAGTTATTGATCTTTCATTTCCTAAACGTTTTTTTTGCATTTACTTTAGTAATATAATTGAGGAGATTATCTTTGAGAATTATTTAATGATATAAATATAAAATAGTATACAGTTACAATTATGACGTAGAGGACTAAATGTGCTCCTCATTTAGTTATGCAATTATCTCTTCCTCATTTAATAATATAATTATTTAGCCACTTTTAGATTTTTAAAATAATTTAAATAAAAGTATTTGGGAAAAAAGGCAAAAAAACCACAAAAAAGATAAATAGCAATGATGGCCATAGAGAGGTGCCACATCACCTTGTCTATGCCTAGCTTTATTATATATATAGATTTCACTGAATGACTCGTCACATAATAGCACTGTTTCAAGATTATTGTTTCTGTCAATGTGATATGGCTGTGGAATTAGTGATAATGAAGATGAAATTGGTTCTTCCATTTTTTCAGAGAAAATATTTTGAGTGCAAAACTGAAAGGAAAAGGAGTAAAAGATTTTGCACTTTTTTTTTTTTTTTTTTTTTTTTTTTTTTTGATTTTGCACTTTGGGTGTGTTCGGTACGGAGGAAAATGTTTTATTTCTTACTTATTTTCTCATGTTCGTTTGGTTGATAGAAAATGTTTTCCGAAAAATACTCATCCAAGCCTCACCAACTCCAACCCAACCCCATACCCCATACTCCCACCCCCACTCCCACCCACCCACCTATGCCCCCACTCCCCACCCCCTCCAAAAAAAAAATTCTTTTGATTTTTTTGTTTTGTTTTTTGCACCTCCACCCCAGCCCTCACCGACTCCAACCCAACCCCATACCCCCACCCCCCACACCCCACTCCCACGCACCCACCCATCTCTACGCCCACACCCCCCTCCATTTTTTTTTGCACCTCCACCCCCAACCACTCACGTAACCCATACACTACTCCCTCCCCCCACACCCACCCACCCCCTCACAACATTTTTTTTGAAGTTTTTAATTTTTTTTTCTAAATTTTCTATACGACCACATCCCCCATCACCCCCATCCCCCCTTGCGTGGAACCCATACCACACCAACACCCCTCCCAACCCCAACATTTTTTTTGAAGTTTTTTATTGTCTCTTGCGGGTTTCTACACCCCAGACACCCCCTATAAAAAAAAATCTTTTCACCACCCCCCCCCCCCCAAATACCCTATCACCCCCTCCAAAAGTTTTAATTTTTAATCACGCAAACATTTAATTTTTATAATTGTCAACTTTTTTAAAATATTTTTTGGAGGAGGGGGGGGGGGTGGCGTGGGGTGCAAAAAACCAAAACAAATGTCAAAACTTTATTTTCAAAAAAAATATATTTTGGGGGGGGAGGGAGGGGGTGTTGGGTGGGGGTAGGGGGTTGGGGGTGCAAAAAACCAAAAAAAATGTCAAAACTATTTTTTCAAAAATATTAATTTTTATTACGGGGGGAAGGGGGTGGTAGGGGTGCGGGGTGGGGTGGGGGTAGGGTGTGGGGTGGGGTGGGGTGCAAAAAAACATAACAAATGTCAAAACTTTATTTTCAAAAAAAATATTTGGGGAGGGTAGGGTGGGGTAGGAGGTAGAGTGCTGCGTGGGGTGGGGGGTAGGATGCGGGGTGGGGTGGGGGTTGGGGTGCAAAAAAATATCAAAACTTTTTTTTTTTTCAAAAAAAATAATTTTTTTGTGTTGGGGGGAAGGGGGTAGGCTGCGGGGTTTGAGTGGGGGTAGGGGTGCGGGGTGGGGGTAGGGTGCCGGATGGGGTGGGGTTTGGGGGTGCAAAAAACCAAAAAAAGTGTCAAAACTTTTTTTTCAAAAATATATTTTTTTTTTCGGGGTGGGTGGGGGAGGGGTAGGGTGTGGGGTGGGGTGGGGGTGCAAAAAATAAAGTCAAAACTTCTTTTTTTCAATTTTTTTTTTGGGGGGGGGGGGGGGGTAGGGTGCGGGGTTGGGGGTGCAAAAAACCAAAAATAATGTCAAAACTTTTTTTCCAAAAAAAAATTATTTTGGGCGGGGGTGGGGGTGGATGGGGGTGTTGATTGTGGTTGGGGTTTGGTGGTTGGTAGAATGAACTTGTGAACTTGTTTTTTCTAATTTGATTAGGGAAGTTATTTTCCCTAATTTTAGGGAAAATGTTTTCTAAAATTTTTGACCAAACGAACCTGAGAATATTGGACAATATTTTCTGGAAAATTTTTTTTCTCCGTACCGAACACACCCTTTGTTTTGTTTCGAATATAAAGTGATTGAAGAGATGGTTAGCCGCCGCTAAATAGTAAGACTAATTTTACTTCTATACCCTGATAGTATGATCTGATCACAGTGACATTGGTTTTACTGCTGTATATTTTGTAGACATTTCAACTTTACCCTCTCACTTAATTCAAAAATAAAAATATGGTGTCTTGTTTCTAGCTTATTCAATTTCTTTGCACTTTTTCTTACGCAAAACTGATGATAAAAAGATTTTTTTTAAATGTTTCAATATTGTAAAAAGAATCACAAAATATTTTTTTTTGGAAAACATTCGAGCATATTTTTCTAGCTTTTCTTTTTGGTACATTTGTTTAAAGAAAGAGAAATATAGTATTCCATCATTTGTAATTTGCATAATTTAGTTGATAACAAAAAGAAAAATAGGGAGTACAAAAAATGTTTGAATCTTGTTCTCAAATATAAGTCAACTTTGTAATTATTTAGTTCCTTGTAAAATCTCTAGTTGTTCATTTTGTGTGTGAGAGTGTGAAATCGTTATCGCTTTTAATGTTTTTAAATTTTTTTCTCTTTATTTTCAGCCAGGTGTCATATTTTCAGCTTATAAAATATTAATATAGGAAAATTACACTCTATGGGTCAATTCCAAACAAGTCGGATAAGCTATATGATCGGTACCAATGTAACATTGGAACAAAAGTCTTTAAATGAACTTTGGATTTGTGAGACAAATGCAGTAGATGGTATTTCAGAATCATGTTTCTGTTTGCTTTATACTGCAAAAGATGTCCAGGAAAACAAATAAGAACGAGCTTCGATGGAGAACACAAGCAAATTGTGTGGGCATAATGATCTTGTTCTAGGTGTTCGTCTCGTCAATTATATACTTCAAAAGATATCCACAATAAAATAAAGTTACAACAAACAGAGATAAAGTAGTAAAAATGGAAAGTTACAACACTCAGGTAACTTCGTGAAAGAATATCAGCAGACAAATATTTCAAAGGGACCTTGCTATTACAGATACATAGGCAGTATTCTCTCTCCACTATACAAATCGAAGGTGGATTCGGTTAGAGGTGTGTTTTCCTTCTGTTAAAAATCATATGCCAATCATATAGAATACAGATCACACGCGGTTCCTAAAACTAGAACGAGAGTTCTATAAAAAAAAAATTGAAAATTAGCCAATGCTCAAGCGAGAATCCAATGGACGCATGCTTGTTTGACGTCTTGGAATCCCAATCTCACACGCATTAACCCTTGCTGCAAATCGGAGTGAACATAGGGATTCACCAGTAGAAGAAGGATCTGGCGATACATTGACAAACATCAACGTCTTTGAGTCACCACCTAGACAAGGCTGATTAAACATGCAACGGTCAGAGATAAGGTACTAACAATCTGCATTAGTAATAACAACATATTCCATTTTTGGAAACAGATGCAACTGTCCATTGTAGCTCAAAAATACTACTTCAAAACACGAGAGTCATTCTTTATTTTAATTTGGGGTAAAAGAAATTTTACCTGGAGAAGGTATGTAAGCTTTGAGTTCCTAAATGGCACATGCTCCTCTTTCTTTGCAAGAGCAAATATAACATCACTTAAAGACGACAGACTCTTGTTGATAGCCTGAACGAAAGTCAGAGATAGTTTAGAATATGTTCAGCCTAAATTCTAGAAATAGGAAGCTCTTAAAAGAGAATGATAACTCAAATACCTGAGTTTCTTTCAACCGATCTCCAGTAGACATACTCTTAGATAGACGCTCACTGCCAGCAAGATCAATCAAATTGAGTACGCCTTTTACTTGTTGCTCTGTGCTCTACACATGGGGGCATGGAACTATTAGTCAATTTAAAAACCTAGTTCTGAAATAGGCAATGCAAATGGCATGGTGGCATAGGCCACTGCCCAGCGACGTAGCCCAACGCACAGTGGCATAAGCCCAGCGACATGGGCGTGGCATGGTGGCATAGCCCAATGCACAGTGGCATAGGCCACTGCCCAGCGACGTAGCCCAACGCACAGCGCGCTTAAGCGCCATCCATTTTCGGGGCTAGTTGATTCGGCAGGTGAGTTGTTACACACTATACACAGAAGATTGTCATGAATGTTCTCACCTCATTAACACCCGAAATTCTCAAAGTGAAAACAAAATGACTTCTTGAAGAATTTTCATTCATCTGAGTCTTGCCAACAGACCTACATAACATCATAAATTCAGTAAAGGTTTCAAAAATTAAAACCCTTTTGAGTCCAAAATACAGGAACTGTATGCAAAGGCTGATGATAGATTAAATATAAAACTTAATTTTAGAAGAGAAAAAAGAGATTAATACCTGCTTTGTGCAGCCCGCCTTAGAAGAGAAGAAACCTTGCTACTACTTTGAACATCTACAACTGTCAGGTCAGAGACATGGGTATGGCCATTTGGATCATGTTTGATTGTATATTGCTTTCCGCCATTTTCTGGTCTGGACGCATCAAAACCTGACAAAAGGTCCCGAATAGTCTCGTTGTATATTTCAAGCATTGAAACCTATAGATAATGAGGAAACCCAATATCAGAAGAGAAACAAAGAGAGGGATAAACAATATAGAAAGAGAAACAGACTCAGTAACTGGATCAAGAAGAGTTACAATTTCTCACCTGCATTTCATATTTCCACCCTTGTGCTTGAAGAGACTGTCGGGTCTCAAATACCTGTTCTAAAGTGCGGGGTATTAGTCCTTTATTCTCTGAACTTTCTGGGTTGCCCATCATTGTATGTGTCTTGCCAGAACCAGTTTGACCATAAGCAAATATGCAAACCTGAAAAAAAAAGATGACAATCAGGTACGGGTCAGCTTTTCTGTGATTATTAATAATTTGACATATCAAAAGAATATGAACCTATCGCTCCCTGCATTTCATTTTATCTGGCGGTGTTTTTCTGGATGCTTTTCTGTGATCATTAATAATTTGACATATCAAAAGAATATGAATCTATCGCTCCCTGCATTTCATTTTATCTGGCGGTGTTTGTCTGGATACGGAGGTTAAGAAAGAAAGAAAGCTTTTTGACATATACAAAAGTATCCTTGGACATTTCTATGGTCGTAAGAGCATTTCATTGAGAGTCAAATGGGAAGCTTAAGCAAATACAAAGTTCCCTACCTTCTCTTTTGGATGAATAGGGTAGTTCAGAAGGTGCTCTCTGATCTATAGTCCCTCGGAGAAAGTTAAGGAGTTTCTAGATGCTTTTCTGTGATTATTAATAATTTGACATATCAAAAGAATATGAATCTATCGCTCGCTGCATTTCATTTTATCTGGCGGTGTTTGTCTGGATACGAAGGTTAAGAAAGAAAGAAAGCTTTTTGGAATATACAAAAGTATCCTTGGAAGTTGTGATCTTAGACATACTATGACATTTCTATGGTCGTAAGAGCATTTCATTGAGAGTCAAATGGGAAGCTTAAGCAAATACAAAGATCCCTCCCTTCTCTTTTGGAGAATAGGGTGGTTCAGAAGGTGCTCTCTGTTCTATAGTCCCTCGGAGAAAGTTAAGGAGTTTCCAAATATAGAAAGATGACATCCTTTTAGGGACAGACTAAAAAGAAAAAGAGCTCTACATATAAAATCGAACACAAGGGATAGCATTTTTCACATAAAACAATAGTGAACAGAAACCACAATAGCCAACATCAACTGTTTTTCCTTTTTTTTAACATGAGACTACTGAATTGCGGTCATACGAAAAGTTCAAACATATATCACCTTATAACCGTCGAGAGCACTCTGTACAAGCTGGGAAATCTCAACAAAAACATCTTCTTGTGAAGCCTCGGGCGCGAAAACTTTGTCAAATGTGAAGGAATGCTTTTGTCCTTGGTAATACAAATATCAAATCAATGTTAACATGCATTAAAGCAAAGCTAAAAAAAATACAAATACTATCTGCTTCAATGTGATAGAAATAAATACTCACCATTTTGTGCCAAGTCAATGCCTCTCCCTTGTGCTTCCATTGAGGTTGGAAAAGAGATGGCATTTGCTTCTGCACCAACACAATCTTCAGATAATAAAGGTCTCACTCTACAGAAAACCCGTATGTTGCCTTTCAATTCCTGTATCAGAAAGATTCATAAGTAAACCTTTGGTAAACTTTCAAGATATTAGTTGCATATCATGTGTTTTAACTTACCAGTATAGTATTGTGCAATTTTTTCCGAAGTTTCTCCCCTTCCACAACTTTTGTTTCTGCATCAGCAAGACGCAGACGCAAATCAAAAATTATTTTCTTCTGCTCCTCATATCCTGTTCTGGTTTCAAGTGCTGACATGTCGGACATCTGAAAAAGTGGTAAAATATTTAAGAGGAATAACTTTTTATGCTTATGAAGGTATAATGGGCCGTAGAAATCCCAGAAAGGAAAAGAAATCTCAATGTGCACTGCGAAAGTATGTTTTCATGCCAAATTGTAACGCACCTCTAATCTCTTCTCCGCAAAAGTAAGTTTCTCTTGCAATCTGTTTATTTGTTCAGATTGAGACAGACAACTAGCCTGAGGAATAAAGTCAAAGATGGCTATTTACTACAATTAAAACTGCTATGTGAAGTTCAGACAAACAAATAAAACCAGACGGACCTCCAGTTCGTTTGCCCTTACTGACATGTTCTCTAACTCAGCAACAGATTTCCCAGTACATTCCTTACATTTCAGTAATTCAGCATTTAGAACCTGGACTTGATGCAGCTGTTGATCACGATCATCCCTCATCTTTTGTAAATCTCCCCGTAAACATCCAACTTCATTTGCTAAAGTTTCTTTTTGTTTGACAGCTTCATCTTGAACAGCCTTTTTAAGTCATAAGAGAAAATAAGAATATGACTTGGTAGATGACAAACATTAGCTATTCTTCAGCTTATACAGCCTACCAGTCCAGATATGAAAAGTAGGGGTAAAAAATTAGATATTTAAGGACATCAACAAACTAAGCAAATACTACTCTGGATAAAAACACCATGTCAAGAAAATACTAAAATTCATAAACATCATCTAGAAATCTGACTAGTGCGATAACGCCGTCAAATTTAGCTGCCGGACCATACGGTTAGTTGTTGGTACAGATTTCAGAAAGCAACAAACTAAGCTTCAAGTAAAAAAAGCAATTTAAAGATTGCTGCAGATTAGAAGTTAACTTAACAAGATGCTAGATATAAGTGTTCCAAAAGAGGAAATGGAGAAAAACAAGCTCCACAGATGCTAACAGCCGGAGAAAAGAAAACAACATGAAAATCTAAAACTTACTCTAGAAGAAGAGAGCTGTTCCTGCAAAGAAGTATAGTGACCCCTGAGAGTGCTGAGATTTTCAAAAACTGCAGCTTTCTCCTTCTCCACACGCTTCAATGTTTCATTTGTCGAAGCAAGTTCAGACTGGAGCTTACTGTTGTACTGCTGTAAACTTGTATTGTACTCCTGTAACCGCTTGTACATTTCATTTAATGATTGAATCTGCAGATATTAAGCAAGATGTTAGTTCAACCAAACAATTCACAACTATAATCGAACCAAAACAATATCTTGTACATCTCCTTACCTTTTGATTCGCACTTGAATTGTCTTGTTGAGATCTCTTGAGCTCTTCAGAAACTGAAGCTTGCAGTTTCTCTGCTGCATCTCTAGCCTCTTTCTCTCTACTAAAAGAATCCATCGCTTCCTGATCAAAATGTTGAGTAATTCAGAGACAAAGCTGCGATAAAAATCCCAAATTTAAGAAATGAGATCTTTTCCCCTCCTCCTACCAATTTGGCTGACTCCTCTTTTGCACACTTTTCTTGCAGAGCATCGATAGTTTTCCTTAACTCCATTATGATTGAGTTCAATTCTTCCTCTTTGGCTTTCATTAACACCTCTAATAAAAATGCAAAAGAGCTAGCGTAAGTCGGTAATTCATTGGACCGCACTAGCTTATACAGGAAGAAAACAACCATACCCATCTCGTTGCACTTCTTTTCTGCTGACTCTAACAAAGTTCTAAGCGATGCCTGTTGTGTGACATTGTTTTCTTCAAGCTGCTGGAACCACTTAATGCAAAGCTTAAGTCTTCTTATATATTCTGACATGAGATCACACTTTTCCTAATAGAAACAATTTAAATTTTTATATCAATAAACACGAAGCAGAAATCCAATTAACATTTCTGCAACATAGCAAGTAAAATTGCAAATTAACCTATAGTACAACCATTACCTTAGTGTTAAACTTGTTCTTAGTTTTCAATTTCTCGGTGAGTAAAGCTTCAACATCCTCTTTAGTAAACTCGAAAACAGGGCTATCTGAACCAGTAGTACTCGGCGGTCCACTGGCTGGAGCCAGATCTGGAGCCGTATTCACCACTGATAATGCTTGCCTAGTTGGTCTACCACTAGTAGCTGCAGTCGGCATTCTTGGATTCGCAATTTTTCTCTTCTTATCTACTGTAATTTCATCTGTTCCGTACTTACTCTGCAAACCCAAAAAATTGGGAAAAATTAGACCTTTTCGCCGTAAAAATCAAAACTAAGAAATACCCACAAATCAAAACACAAAAATAAAAACATGGGTTGCTTCAATCAATCCAAAAGAAGCCTTACTTTGCAAACCCAAAATATTTAGGAACTCCCACAAAATTACACATTTTGGCCGTAAAAATCAAAACTAACAAATACCCAATAATTAAAACCCAAAACTAAAACATGGGTTGCTTCAAGCAATCCAAAATAAGCCTTACTCTGCAAACCCAAAAATTTAGGAACCCGCACAAAATTACACATTTTGGCCGTAAAAATCAAAACTAAGAAACACCCACAAATCAAAACACAAGAACAAAACATGGGTTGCTTCAATCAATCCAAAATAAGCCCAAAACTAAACACACTAAACTATACATACAGTGTAAAAATCAACACCTTTTGGCCATAAAAATCAAAACTAAGAAACACCCACAAATCAAAACCCAAAAACATAACATGGGTTGCTTCAATCAATCCAAAATAATCCAAAAAAAAAAAAGAAACAGAAAAATATACATACAGAGTAAAGATTCTGATAGAGAGAGTAAATGTGCTTACATTAGAAGGGCTAGAAGGAATAGGTGCTTTGTTTTGGTTCCTTGGAGGAGCCATTTCTGAACAAAAGATTTGTAATTATGAAATGTTAATGAAGAGAGAGAGAGAACAAGAAGAAGAGTTAAAATCAGGGGATTTGATTTGAACTTTGAAAGAGGAGTGTTGTGGGTCCTTGGATTGTAATCGAAGCTATATCACAATACTATCACTACCGTTGCTTTGAATTGCAGTAAGTAAACTGAAAAACCCACTCACAAATTTGAGAAAAAAAATACTATTACTATCTTCTTTGTATATCTCTTTCTCTCTCACTTTGCAACCCTAATTGGTAATTTGGTCTGTTTGAATTAATGGAAGTTGGGGATAAAACGACGTAGTTTGGAGAATGATTGACTGCCGTATTTGAAATATTTTGAAATGGGAGCGGGCGCTAGGGGCAAGTTTTGATTCGTTGAAATATACAATACCGGTTATGCCCCTAACGGTCTGATTTAATCCTTTCTACCTAATTCTTTCTCTCTCTCTTCAAATTTACATGACACTATTTTATTTTATTTTATTTTATTTATATGTATAATTTGACTAAGAATTTTTTTTGTAATGACTTAATGTTAAATTTTTAAATTTTATTCTTAATAGCTGTGACGGGTTTAGGATTTAAGCTTGATGAGCTCAAACTTCAATTTTCTTAGCATCGAACACGGGAAATGGTGTTCCGGTTGCGGATGGGTGAGTAACGCGTAAGAACCTGCCTTGGGGAACTAGAGCTTAAAACGGCTGCTAATACCTTTAGACTGAGGAGCAAAAGAAGGAATCTGCCCCAAGAGGGACTCGCGTCTGATTAGTTAGATTGAGAGGCAATAGCGTACCAAGACGATGGATGGTCAGTAGTTGGTCCAAGAGGATGATCAGTCATATTGTGACTGAGACATGACTCGTCTTACTTTGAAAAGTGTCGATCGATATTTAATATTACAATTTTAGCAAATTTTTAAACATAAATGTATGGTCTACATCGAAAGTATTAGGTTCGATCGAGTGAACCCCGTGTTGTAATACTATATTCGTCTCTATTCAATGACATGCTTTTATAGCCAAAAAAAATCTCACAAACATATTTAAGAAAACTGAATTGCATATTTAGTTAAATATCGTCACATAAATTACAACAGAGCTATTACCTTTTCTCCGACTGTATTTGCATTACGCCGGACGAGGATTTAAATATTGGGGGTGGACAAGGGTCATACGGCTAGGCTCCATATGGCGCTTAGAAATCGGAGGTGTAGCTTTTTATTGACTATGGAAATATTTCAATATTACTACACATTTTTTCTCTTCTTTCTATTTATCATCATATTAAATCTTAAGTAATTTTTGATTAAATTACTGGCGATTATTGCATATATTAGTGCGAAATTAAATTAGACCTTCCAAGGTGGGGATAAGGTCTTCGTACACTTTATTCTCCCCAGACCCCACATTGTGGGATTCCACTGGATATGTTGTTGTTGTATTAGTACGAAATTAGATTAGAGTTTTCAAATGCTCCTAGTGAATATTGTATAAACCAACTTGTCAAAGATTTTACGTACCCGAAGACAACTTAAAGAAACAGTCATCAAGTAATTGAAATATACACCTACTAGTTTCGATTGCTTGTACTGTTAATACTACAAATTAAAGGATCTAGAGTAAGTTCATATGTTTAGTGATACTTCGTATCCACTGTTTTAAACTTCAATCTGCATGCATAATCATTGATAGTTTTAGTTGAAGTTGAAACCAAAAAGAACAATCTAGACTTTTTACCATCAAAAAAAGAAAAAGAAAACAAGATCTAGGGAGGTAACTTGAGTTGCAAAACAAATGGAATTGATCCCTTGCCTTACTTGCGTCCTATGTGTGTCAAGAATACTATTCCAACAATCTGACCCTTTTACCTTCTTTTTTTCCCATTGGATATATGTAGTTCTTGTAGTGCTCTCACTGTGCCAATAGAATGGCCATAAAGTGGCATTGGTAATATATCTTTTCACTTATTGGTGTTTTGTACCAATCCCTTCAGTCTTTTTCCACAAACCTTTCTTGAGGCTTCTTCATTAGCCTCACATATTCATGTGTTATTTTCACAATTAGATAGACTACACTAATATTACAAGAACATTTTCCCCTTTTTGTCTCCACTTTGAATTTGTGCCTAACGTGTTTAGCCAACAATATGACATAAAAGACTGTCAGTTACCACAAGCTTTCTTATTCAAAGTCGTCATCCCAATTTTTTGTAGTTGTCACCTAAGATTAAAAGAGCACAACCACGAGGGACCTTTTCCAAAGCTGTATGATGTTAACTTCTTGCCTTTTTTAGGTATCACCATTTCCTCCGTCTTATTTCTCTTTTTTTTTTTTTTTTTTTTTTTTTTGTTTTATTGGGGAGGTCGAAATTAGTTACAGTCTGGATTTTGACATGTTATTGACGAATAAGGGTAGCAAAATTAGCCCAAAAAAGCACGAGTGACCAAAATATGTCCAAGTCTAATCAGGTTAATAATCCGTCAATTTATTAACTCAACTTATTTGCGTGCACCCGATTCTACTCATCTAAGGTTGGGGTGATTTAGCTAGCTAGGCTAAATATGTAGGCTAAATTAACGCAAGAGAAACCTTGTTAAAAAAATTTATTTGATATGCGATATATAGCCATAATAAAGAAAAAACAAGTCTATTAATTTTTTTTGGTAATTAAACAAATTATTAAAAAAAAAATTGAAACCTTGGTAAGAGTTGAGTCGGTCGGGTTATGAGTCTTATGACTCACCCATACCATCTCAGATCAAGTAATTAACCTTTAGACGGGTTAATGACCCGTCGGTTTGTTAACCTATCGGCTTATTTTAACTTGTCCAAATCCAGCTTAACATGTTCATTTGAACTCTCCTTTTGGAATTCATTTAAATTTTCTGTAGCTTTGGTGGTTATGGGATATGTAGAATTGCGAGATCATGTGGCACAGTGCTGTAGGTATATAAAGACTAGAGTGTCGACTTGGGAGTTAAATAATACGGAAATTATGAAGTGGAAATATGTTTCACTTATATAGGCTTAAATTAGTTGATTGCTTCGTGAGCAGGCAATGCTAATTATATATAGTCGCCTGATCTTGTTTTATCATATATGAAAGCGTAGAGAAGAACGTTAGGCTCCACGTTCTTTGAAAAACTCCTGAATTGTCGCATGGTTTATTCCCCAACAAGGAATTGAAATACTTTTACATAAAAGGAAACGGATAATGAACAAAGTGAATAGTTTTCAAGACTTGTATAGCACGAATAAATACTACTACTCCATGTATTATGGCTTTGGCAAATATCAGTCTCGCTTTCATGTAACAGTATATAATAGTAGTTCCCAACATATTCGCAAGGTTTGCATGTATGTCAATTTACGCTTGCCAATTAAATGTCACTTTCAAGTCAAGAAACAAGCACATATATACAAAGGGAAAAAGCAGCGACATATATATGCAGTTTAATGATTTAGTATGGTTGTTTCGCTGCAAAAAAATTAATGGTCAATGCGTTACGTTTTGAGCTGCATTCATTATTAATATTGTCGAAAATACGGCTTTATATTAGTACTTATTCAGTGAATCAAATAGTTTTATCTTTAATCATGATTTTTCAAATATATTTTAAATATCTTCAAGCTGAAAAGATGTAATTTATTCTATGCAGTTTCTGAAATTTATAATTTATATAACAAATATAAAGGAATTTATGTCCGAATTTAGAGCTCTAGACAAAATAAAATAGAGTATCGACCCTCTAATTAACTTCTCTATATTACTTTATGGTTACATATAGCAAGACCAAATGGCAAAAAGTTTAAAGTAAGTGGGATAATCCTTTGTTAAGCCGGACATGATCAATGTGAGTAGTATTTTTTTTCTCATTTCCTACCAAACAACTTAAAATAGTTTGTACTCAACTAATAAATTAACAAGAGAAGAAACCGGACAAGAAGCAGAACGTCCAAATTAAAGTTGGTCGCCTGCAACAAATCGATCACTAAGGTAAAAGTCGTTGGTGTTCGATTTATTTGATCATAAATAGTCATAGTGAATGTAATAGTTGAATCGAAACAGGTACATCACGAGACTCAAAAAAATGCATTAAACAAAGAGAGTAGCCGCCCACCTGCATGTGCAAAATTTTGGTTTCAAATTTTGGACTAATATCAGATATGATTCCTAGTAGCGAGGTTTTTTAACTCACTTCTATTTCTAGTTAATATAGTGAACAAACACTTGTATGATTTATTTCATTAATTAATCTCTAGTTGGTAACATATGAAACAAATTTGAACTTAATGAAATCCTAGTTGCTGGACATCACGTAAGTACTTTTTTTTAATCCCCTCCATTGGAAAATCGTACTGCTCAAATATTATATATATATATATATATATATATATATATATATATATACTAGTATTATTGAATCTATAGCTATGAAGTTCAAAATTTGTTTTAGGTCGCAAGTTAAAAAATTTCTTGAATCTTCTTATTAAAATTAACTAGTCTCTATAAACGTGCAGTTGCACGTTATTCTCTATCAACCTTGATCATCACAAAAAATATTAGGCAATATTATTTGTAACTACATACATTAATTTAATAACAAAAAAATTCCTATAGTATAAGATTATAATCCACTTAATATTTCTTTGGGAATGATGTTCTGGATATATATGTTTTTCGTCTTTTCCCCCACATGTGAAGTATCTTACGACTAACATAATCCAATATCAGGGATTAAATGAACAAATTCAATATTAGTGTTGAAAATCATTACTAAACCAAATTAAATTATAAGAATATCTTTTAATTTTAAGAATATTTAGTTATTTATTATGAAAAAAAATTAAGTTTTCAAAAAAGTGAAATATAATATTTTTTAAAAAAAATTCAATTCCTCCCATCGCTATAATTTTTTATGACTTCATGGAAATTTTCATGATGAAATGTTTATAGGAAGAGACAATTTCAACTATCTTATTTTCTTCAACATAAAGATTTATATCCACCAACTTGCAAAAGATAATCAATTGATTTGATGATAACTATTCTTGTTTTTTCTCATCCTCCTATTTTATTTAAGCATATCCGTATTGATTCCCCCCCAAAAAAAAAATCCTAACCGATGATCACTCAATTTTGAGTTTATCACAGAAAAATGCTTTTCTATTGTTTGCTACTAAAAATCATCCAACTTGAAAGTCCTTTTCTATTGATTGTTACTAAAAATCATCCAACTTAAAGTTTATTCCACAAAAACACTACTTTTTCTATATTTATTATGTAAAAAGTCAATTTCTAACATTCCTATCTTAAATTTAAAAAGCAAAAATAAAGTGAGGAAAACTTGAAACTAAGAAAATAAATTCAAATATTTTGTGTATTTCTCCAACAACTAAGAAAATTAAAAAGGATGTAGGAAGGGTTGAAAGGACTCTCAAGCAAAAGGTTGAAAATCCGATTATGAAGGTTCAAGGTTTTCCTTTTTATTTATGATTAAAAAGCTAAATAAAATAAAAGGAGTAGCTGTATCGTTTAGATGATTTCTTACTGTTATCCGGTGTAAAAGTGTTATCTTCTATCCAAGTTAAACCTTAGTTAACTCCAATTAAACAATTACTACAGATATGAATTGAATCCTTTTAAAAATCAACTTGAAGATGATTACAAAGATCGATATTGTAGAACAAATCATTGAAGACAACTTTGCTTTTAGATAGCTTCTTCTCCTTGCGGCCAAGCAGGGAACTTGCTTTTGATCAGCTCATTGATACAAAGAACTGATCGAAGTTCATCACTTTTGTCTTTTTTTTTCTTTTGGTGAGTTCGTTTACCTTTTCTTTATATGTTTGATGTGTGGAAGTTGTACAAAATTATTTGGATTGAGGTAATGTTATATCAATTAATTTGACCAAATTTTGGTTGTGCGCCTGATTTTTCTATTCTACTAATAATGCAGGTTTTCGTTCATCCAAAATAATTAGGTCTGTTTACCCCGAATTTGGGAAATCAATTGAATTTGTATGCAGGTATAGGATATGTGCTTGGATATTGATATATGTTTGATAGTGGAAAATGAGCGTGTGAGTATTTAGTAATAAAACGGCTAATAACGATAATTTGCTCGATTTGCTATGGACATGAACATTTAGAAGCTCCGTTCAATACTTAATGGAAGAAGCACAATATAAATGGAAATAAATGGCCTTGGCCGGATCAAATATTGAGGGAGAGAGATTGTGTATATGAGCTCTTTTATTATAAATGTTCTTGGAAAGTAAGAAGAGCCAACCCCCAAATGAGGGGGATGTGCTCTTATTTATAGTGGTGCCTCTATGGGCCTCTTCCCATACAAATGATTAGAATAATAATAAAAAGGACAGCTCTGAGCAGATTTTGTGGGATTAGGTTGGCCGTACGATCTGACACACGCATGGTCGGTGGTTGACCATGGCAGGACGCTACCGACGCGTGGCAACCGCGTAACGGATCTCCCGGATCAACGACCATGACCAAAACGGACTGACGGCCAGGATTTCCCAGACCAACGGCCACAATCAATTCGAACCAACGGCTATGATCAAACGGACCCACGGCCATGATCAATTCGGACCAACGACCACGATCAATTCGGCTATGGAGAAATCGGACCAGATGACAATCTTCCCTCTTTTCCTTCGATCTCTAGTCTTACCAGTTCTAACATATGTCCGATTTTTACCGTATACAGATAGCCCCCACACTTTCCGGACCGTAGTTTTATCGGAGTAACGGGAAGTGGATGAATCACGGCTTTATTTCATTCTTCCTCCATTTTATTTTCTTCACTTCACTTTACTCTCTCTTCGTTTTGTCACCTCTAATCATCTTCCATCTCAGGTTTGTTGCTGATTTAACCGTTTATCCCCTTTGGTTCATCGCTTGTATTATGAACGGTGGAAGTCTCGGAGGGTCACCCTTGAGCAAGCCGGGCATGGTTTCGCGGATCTTCCGGCCCTGATACTTGAAGCTAAGAGGGTCGAGGAAGAAGCTAAGAGAGCCCTCGAGACTGACTCCCGCGACTCCGAGCGGACAATGTCCGAACACTCCGGATCCAGCCATACCGGATAGACCAGGGGCTGTACTTAGCCTTTTGTTTTTTGCTTTTGTTGGGGTTTCCGGTGTAAAGACTTTCGCATAAATGGAACACGCATTTTTCTTGATTTTCTTTATTCTTTTGCTTGAATATCTGTTATGACCTTCGCCCAAGTTGTCGGTCCGATTTAAGGGCAAGTAGACTCGGATTCATTATTCCGCGCTGTGCTTGAATATTGGCTTTTCTCTTCATTCGGTATGTTTTGTCCGGAAATTTGATGGAGTTTTTGCCCGTGGGACTTATCTTATGCTTTGTGAATTCAGATGTCTACGAATCACGATAGGCATTTTTAGGGCCGGTATTTTTCGGACACCTGAATCTCAGCCTTAACTAAATTTCGATGTAATAGTCCCCGTTTGAGGGGTTAACGATTTTGGCCCGGTTCACTATGACCTTGTTGCCTTTGTCGAATTTCGACCGTAGTGCCCGGAATAGGGTATACGAATGAAGTAATGCCGAAATATGGCGATAATCATCGGGGTAGAGTATTTTAACAAGAAGACATTCGAGATATCGTTATCCGAACTTTCGATGATTTTTGTATTGCAAGTATTTGTATAAGATACGAGAATTTTGTTTTCTTTTGTTTTTGTCGTAGCTAATACTGTTTGGACACGATTCATTCTGATTGTTTGGTCCTTTCATCGACACCGAATGCAGAAGGTCCGGTTTTGGTTTTGCCGTAGAAAATATTGGGGGGACACGATTCATTTTGATCGTTTGGTCCTTACACCGAAGGCTATGGCCGGTGGCCGGGCCTTGGATTTGCCGTAGCAAATGTGAAATGGGACACGATTCATTATGATCGTTTGGTCTTTACACCGAAGGCTATGGCCGGTGGCCGGGCCTTGGATTTGCCGTAGCAAATGTGAAATGGGACACGATTCATTATGATCGTTTGGTCCTTACATCGGAGGCTATGGCCGGTGGCCGGGCCTTAGTTTTGCCGTAGCAAATGTTGAGCTTCTCCGTTTGTTGTGATCGGTGTCATCTTTAGTGTGGCATAGTACTCCCCTAGCACTTATCCGAGTTGCAAGATCAGGCGAGCGCTATCAAGCCCCCACTCGTAGGCCGTGACCCCGAGTTCCCGGGCGTTTGTCCTTATCTTTGTTAAGTAACACGTTGTACTTGTTGCCTCATTAAAAAACTTGTCGAGAAACCCATTTTGGGACAAAACCGTACTAAGGAAAAGAGTGCAACACGCGTTTTCAGACCTAGATCCTAACTTTATCCGGTACTCGACTTCCTGCAAAAATAAAAAGGTTAAACATGAGGTGTCCATACCTTAGCAGTAATATCCCTTCAAATGACCCACATTCCAGTTGTTGCCCAATCGCTGCCCGTCCACGGATTCCAGCTGATACGATCCTTTGCCCGTTACCCCGGTTATCTTGTACGATCTTTCCCAGTTCGGACCCAATTTTCCTCCGTTGGGATTCTTGGTGCTCAAGGTAACTTTCCGAAGCACCAAGTCCCCTACTTATAAATGCCGAAAATTGGCTCTCTGATTGTAGTACCTTTTCATTCTCTACTTCTGGGCTGCAATACGGACCAACGCGTTTTCGCGAAGTTCATCCATGAGATCGAGTTTCACAGCCGTGGCCTCCTCGTTTGACTCCTCGATGGTATACCTAAACTGGGGACTCGACCCGTTTATTACCCCCGCCCGGAGAAATGACTCGGGCCACCCCTTGATTTTTCCGACCTGAAGCTTGGTTCTCGAGAGTATGGCCGATACCTTTCCCTCGATGGTCCGGCCTCCGGTTCGTAATTCTTTCGTGATCTCTCCGAGCTTTTGTCCATTTTTACGGCCCCCGGGGGAAGATCAAGTTGGTCATCCTCTATCCGAATTTTTGACTCGTATCGGTTATGGACATCCGCCCAGGTCATGGCCTCGTATTCCAGCAAGCTTTCCTTTAATTTGAACGAAGCCGTCGAGCTCCGAACATTGAGCCCCTTTGTGAAAGCTTGTGCGGCCCATTCCTCCGGAACCGGGAGGAGCTCCATTCGTTCCCTTTGGAACCGGTTGACAAATTCACGCAATAACTCCTCGTCTCTTTGGGCTATACGGAAAATATCCGCCTTTCGAGCCTGCACCTTTTTGGCTCCGGCATGTGCTTTTATGAAGGCATCGGCCAGCATTTCGAAAGAAGTGATTGAATACTCGGGCAGATGATCGTACCAAGTCAATGCTTCTTTTGACAAAGTTTTCCCGAACTTTTTCAGCAACACGGATTCGATTTCATCCTCCTCCATATCATTGCCTTTTATAGCACAGGTGTATAAGGTCACGTGTTCGTGAGGGTCCGTTGTGCCATCATATTTTTGGATATCCGGCATTTTGAACCTCTTCGGGATCAATTTCGGAGCTGCACTCGGAGGAAAAGGCCTTTGGATGTACCTCTTTGAATCCGGCCCTTCCAAAATCGGCGGAGCCCCCGGGATTTGATCCACCCGAGAGTTGTATGTCTCCACCATTTTTTCGGTCGAGTCCACCCGCTTCGCCAACGTTTCGATTGTTACACCCCATTTTAACCGGGTTAAATTAGAGTACAACATATTGGTGATTCCTATTTGTTTTATTTAAGGAGTTATCACCTAATTAATTTAACGGTGAATTAAGACACCTAGATGTTAACTAAGGTAAAGTTAAAACTAAACCTCCGTTAATAGTCTGCTTAACCAATGTGATTCTAGGTAAGGGTTCTTTATTACCCTAAAGGGAAGGGGTTAGGCATCCTTTAGAATCCGTTAATTACGGTTATCCGACCAAACTTAGGTTAATTAATTAAGGGTAAATATAGTGCTTAAATTTTAAGAAAATGACGTATGATATTACTAAGGTTTTAAAGGAAAATATAGTAACGCCATTTAAAATAAAATTTAAAAGATATGCTAAAGCTTTAAATAAAAAAGGCTATTTTAAAAAAATAAGATTTGCAAAATATAATGATACGCATATAAATAGAAGCTTTTAAGAGAAGACCTAGCCAATTTAAACTTAGAATAAAATTACATCATATGAGTATAGTGATGCAGAAAATCATAAACTTATTTTATAAATAGAATGCAAAAGATGATGAGTTTTCTTTTTCTTTTTAACTTTATTTAACTATGCTCGGCTAAAAATATGTATAATGGATGAATCTTGAAAACAATGTTTATAAAATATACTTGAGTTTATATTTGCGTATTAGTGACGCTTTAGAAATGTCTATGATAGTAAGAATAAAACATGATTCCTTTTACTTAAAATATATAGTCATGTTATTTTGCAAATCAATTGTTTCAAATAAGATAAATATTAGACATTATAAATAGTTTTAACATGGAAAGAAGAGAATAAAACTTATGGAATTAATTGTTAGTCTTCCTTAAACTATCTACCCAATACTAAAACTAAACCTACTAATTCATTAGGATTTATCTAAGTCAAGAAAATAAAATAAGACAAGGTTAGTCGTACAAAGCAGATAAAAATATATAACAATAAAATAAGGTAGAGGGGAAGAAAATTGAATGGATCTGGCCCATTTTCCAAGGGCCACTGTTGCAAATCTGTTGCTGCTGTTATGGGCCTCGGCCTAGAATCATTTTGTACAGCTGACGGGGCTGACAGAGAGAGGAGTCATGTTGGGCTTTTAGCCCAACACCAAATGCGGAAGAAGACGAGTCCCTCAGACTCGTATGCGATGGTCATGCATAAAATGAAAAGGAAAAGGATTAGTATCTAATCGACGAATAAGGTTAAACATGTACAAATTCAAAACAGGTCGATAGGTCATGTATAAACTGCGTAGACAAATGCAATAGCACAAAATATTCGGAGTGTACCTAGTATACCTGAAAGGTATATACTAATATACGACCCTTGTATACACGGATATACATTAAGGTTTATATACCATGTATACTTTGAAGTATACCATACCACAGGAAAATCAGGTAGGGAGGGAACAAACCCATACGAGCAGAAAAAATGCAGAAAGAGGGAAGGAAATTCGCGAGTACCTCATATAAACCAAACAAACATCCCAAAGCAAGCACAAAGCACAGTTATACGTATAGCCAGAAAGGATTACCCAGATATCTTAATATGGTTCAAATAGATAGTCAAGTAAACATGCATATTTGACATTTCACCCTAAATTTAATCAAATGCAGCAGCTTCACCCCTTATTCGAATATACCTTGAAGATATACTCATATGATTCATACAATGGTCGCCAATAAGCTTAAACAGGTTCAACTCAGCATGGAATGATCGTACAGCATACAGTTAGCGTGTTTCATCAATAGAGAAACTCCAATATATTTTTTTTAGAATTTAACAAAGCACTAACATATACTTAAAGATACTGAAGCTGGATCTAAGCTGTTGTCCAGTCTTATTTAGAGCAAAGAAACAAACATAGAAGGCATACGAACTGGGAAAAATCTTATCCTACAAGAAGGCTTATCCTGGCCAATTTATATTAGTTGATTATGATTTCAAAGAATACAAACAACACGAAGAGGCACCAACAGATGTACCATAAGCCATATTCGAAAGTCATATGTTTTGTTAACCATTCCTGAGGTTCAAACAAGGACAGATCTGGAGTTTTGTTTCAATTCCACAATAAAACCAATCTAAACTGTACACAATGCAAAGAGGGATAAAACCAACAAACACTTGGCAAACTATATTCATGCTCATACCATCATTAATCTATCATTTTCCCTTTCAAAACTATTGGCTTAAGCTCAATCAAATACTGAGAAATAAGGCATACCAATAATCACCTAAACAGTAATCTGATCGAGTGGCATCCTCTTTGTGACAGACCACATAACCAATAAACCAAAGATACAGGCCAAGTAATGGACAAGCAAGACATTAAGAGACAGCACAGAACAACTTATGGCAATCTGATTCCCTTTAAGTATACAGACTTAGTTTTCACTCTCATAAATCATACTTTTACCCATCTCGGATGAAGAAACAGTGGAAGGACGAGACCCTTTATAAATAATGAATTTGTTCATATAGGCTTAAGCTAAAAACATGCAGTTAAAGGAGGTTTAAACTAGGCAAACATACAATCATGCTCAATTATAGAATGACTTATCGTATAAGGCTTCAAATGGATTAAGCTAACTTAGGCAAGCCAGGTAATTCAAATACTAAAACAGAAAGGTCCTTCTCCTTCAACTATAATTACAGTTTCAAATTGAGCAAACAAACTAGGCCACTTTGAGTGTAATTTTATATTGATTACAACACTAAGCAGAATAGACTTAATGACTAAACATAGCGTCATACCAACTACAATATTAAGCAAACAACTAGAGGCTAAATACAGTTCCTTATCAACTGCCACACTAAGCGAAACAAACTAAATAACTGAACATAGTTTTCTTACCAACTGCAACATTAAGCAAAACAGACACATATCGAGCTACTCATGAATGCATAGGAACCAAAACCAAAGTAAACAAAGGGCTGATATGTATGCAAATATATATTTGGATGACAATAGGCTCATTCGAAATATAAAGGACAATTTGGATTAAGAACACATTAAACCGTAATAAACATCAACCTCTAAACTTCATCAGACCAAACTGATACTTGACCTTGCTAGACATGCTTTCAAATGCGTACGACAATTAACAGAGAACATTATACACGTGTAAATACCTACCAACACATTAAAAATGCTAACCACATGCTAGTATTATTCAACGACATAACAAGGACCAAATTATCCACTAAAGAGTAAAACATACTAAGCTTAAGCTAAACAAGAACTAAACCAAATTAATCTAAGCAGAACGGGAATTACATCTATCAGCATTATCACACTGCCTAACTAACAAGCATGTAAAGCATATAAAACACATAACACAAAGCAGAAAGTGCTCAATTCATGGATAAATAAATAAAAGGGGTGTTAACTGACCTTCTTCGGGTGCAGCGAAGTGAGGCTTCGGGTCTTCGAACTACCTCGAACAACACAAACTTCGAGCTCTCGGCACTCAGATTCGAACGAGCAAAAACAAAATGGATTTAGTATTTTTGAGATGATATCAAGAAAACTGAAACTAATATTTAGAAGGGAATTTGAAACGGTTAAAGATCTTTGTATTTTCGGGTATTCAAAGGGACTAAAATAATTCCTATTTTCAGAGATTCGAAGCAGCTAAGATTCTTAGGGGGGTTTCTGCGATTAATACAACTTATTCTTGGGGAATTTCATGAATCGAAAAAATCCTCCAGGTTCTTTGGGGGGGTTTCACCAATCCAAAAAATCCTCCAGGGTTCTGATTTGGAGATGACTATTTATAAGGCGATTTAGGGTTTCTTGTGACGAAGAGAGAGAGGAGCGGGGGAGAGAGACGAAGGACAGGCGTGGGGGACAAGGGAGAGCGGAGATGACAGTGAGCGTGGGGAACAGGAAGAAGTGGGGGTGGCAGTGGCAACGTGGGGGGAGATGAGGGAGAAAGGAGAGAGGAGAGAAGAGAGAGGAAGGAGAGATGAGAGTGAGAGGAGGAGGCGGCGATGATGAAAAGAAAGAGGAGAGGGAACCCTACCCGTTTTTCATTTAATTAAGAAACGGGTCGGGTCCATTTTTGGACTGGGTCGATTTTAAATGTGGGCTGGAGTGAAAAATGTTGGTTAATTATTTGGGCTGGGTTGAATTAAAATGGGTAGTGGCTTATGAAAATTGTTTTGGGGTCAATCCGAAAATGTTGGAGGTGAATTGGGCTTGTATTTGGAACTAATAATAATAATAATAATAATAATAATAATAATAATAATAATAATAATAATAATAATAATAATAATAATAGCTAATAACTGTAATAGAATAATGAAACGCTGGTATTGATAAGAGGCTAATAATTATAGTAAATTATAAATATATTTCTAATTTGCCAAAAAGTATTAGAAGCGTAAATAGGTATTTTGGAGGAGAGGCGGGACAAAATTGGGTGTCAACATTGATCATTCTCAGAACCTCGGTGGATGAACCAGCTCCGGAGCCATTGCTTTCAACCCTCCGTGCCTCATCTCTTCTGGGTTCGGCAACACCCTTCGCCTTTACCGGGGTCGTTTTATCTCCTCCGTTTTGCAACTGGGCTATTGTGATTCCCTGTTCGGCAATCGCCGCTCTCTGTTCCTGCAACATTTCAAAAATTAAACGCAAGTCAATATTATCATTCGGGGTATCTGGTTCTTTCCGGACTTGTGTCCCGGACAAAGTAATAAAATTGTTTGTATTTAAAGGGTTAGTGGGGTTTGGCAATCCTCGTGGCCCGCTGCCTTCATTTTCGGCCACAATCTCGTTGTTGTTGACGTGACCAGATTGCCCACTGTTAGCCATTTGGTCCGTTTTTTCAGAGACGAATAGTAGATGTTTCTGATTTTGATGGGTGAGATAGAGATCAAGATCAAAGACCACTATTATCCTAGCCCCACGATGGGCGCCAAACTGTTTACCCCGAATTTGGGAAATCAATTGAATTTTGGAAGAGACAATTTCAACTATCTTATTTTCTTCAACATAAAGATTTATATCCACCAACTTGCAAAAGATAATCAATTGATTTGATGATAACTATTCTTGTTTTTTCTCATCCTCCTATTTTATTTAAGCATATCCGTATTGATTCCCCCCCAAAAAAAAATCCTAACCGATGATCACTCAATTTTGAGTTTATCACAGAAAAATGCTTTTCTATTGTTTGCTACTAAAATTCATCCAACTTGAAAGTCCTTTTCTATTGATTGTTACTAAAAATCATCCAACTTAAAGTTTATTCCACAAAAAAACTACTTTTTCTATATTTATTATGTAAAAAGTCAATTTCTAACATTCCTATCTTAAATTTAAAAAGCAAAAAGAAAGTGAGGAAAACTTGAAACTAAGAAAATAAATTCAAATATTTTGTGTATTTCTCCAACAACTAAGAAAATTAAAAAGGATGTAGGAAGGGTTGAAAGGACTCTCAAGCAAAAGGTTGAAAATCCGATTATGAAGGTTCAAGGTTTTCCTTTTTATTTATGATTAAAAAGCTAAATAAAATAAAAGGAGTAGCTGTATCGTTTAGATGATTTCTTACTGTTATCCGGTGTAAAAGTGTTATCTTCTATCCAAGTTAAACCTTAGTTAACTCCAATTAAACAATTACTACAGATATGAATTGAATCCTTTTAAAAATCAACCTGAAGATGATTACAAAGATCGATATTGTAGAACAAATCATTGAAGACAACTTTGCTTTTAGATAGCTTCTTCTCCTTGCGGCCAAGCAGGGAACTTGCTTTTGATCAGCTCATTGATACAAAGAACTGATCGAAGTTCATCACTTTTGTCTTTTTTTTTTCTTTTGGTGAGTTCGTTTACCTTTTCTTTATATGTTTGATGTGTGGAAGTTGTACAAAATTATTTGGATTGAGGTAATGTTATATCAATTAATTTGACCAAATTTTGGTTGTGCGCCTGATTTTTCTATTCTACTAATAATGCAGGTTTTCGTTCATCCAAAATAATTAGGTCTGTTTACCCCGAATTTGGGAAATCAATTGAATTTGTATGCAGGTATAGGATATGTGCTTGGATATTGATATATGTTTGATAGTGGAAAATGAGCGTGTGAGTATTTAGTAATAAAACGGCTAATAACGATAATTTGCTCGATTTGCTATGGACATGAACATTTAGAAGCTCCGTTCAATACTTAATGGAAGAAGCACAATATAAATGGAAATAAATGGCCTTGGCCGGATCAAATATTGAGGGAGAGAGATTGTGTATATGAGCTCTTTTATTATAAATGTTCTTGGAAAGTAAGAAGAGCCAACCCCCAAATGAGGGGGATGTGCTCTTATTTATAGTGGTGCCTCTATGGGCCTCTTCCCATACAAATGATTAGAATAATAATAAAAAGGACAGCTCTGAGCAGATTTTGTGGGATTAGGTTGGCCGTACGATCTGACACACGCATGGTCGGTGGTTGACCATGGCAGGACGCTACCGACGCGTGGCAACCGCGTAACGGATCTCCCGGATCAACGACCATGACCAAAACGGACTGACGGCCAGGATTTCCCAGACCAACGGCCACAATCAATTCGAACCAACGGCTATGATCAAACGGACCAACGACTATGATCAAACGGACCAACGGCCACGATCAATTCGGACCAACGGCCACGATCAATTCGGCTATGGAGAAAATGGACCAGATGACAATCTTCCCTCTTTTCCTTCGATCTCTGGTCTTACCAGTTCTAACATATGTCCGATTTTTACCGTATACAAGGTCCATATTGGTTTAAGAATAAATGTTTTGTTTCAATTACATGCCTATACAACTAATATTAATGCACCTAGAAATCATATAGTAAATGTTACCAGTAATTCTCTTGACAATAAAAAATAAAAGATTTTCCAAAGTTGAACATATCTAAGACAAAGAAAATTCCATTTTTTTTTACGTCTCTTGTTTTTATTTAGGAGAATGAACCAAAATCAATTTTGGGTGAATAAGAGAAATAGTAGGTAACGTACTAATGAAGATATCAGTCATGGTTGGATTGGAAGTCTATTTTTATTTTCTCCAAGTAGAATTAATATTTACATTGGCACCATATGTCTCGTTACAAATTTAAAAAGATCTTAATTTTTAGTTGATTTCAAATTTCTTTTGTTATCTGTTCAGCTTATAAAAATTAATATAAAAACAAAACATAGTGCAAAGGAGTATATATTTTAAATAGATGTGATTTAGTTTATTGTGTCACTGGCTACGTACAACTCCAATCCAAAGCTATGAAGTTGGCGAGTTACAGTTTACAATCTGGGATTTTTTATTTTATTTTTTTAATTCAAGGACCACCATGGTGGCATTTGGGGTTAAGGCATTGACCCCATAACCTGTTTATTGTCAAAAAAGATGAGTACATGGAGGAGGACATAGACCTTGGCCTCTAGAACAAGAGAAAGACTGATGGAGACTCTCCATATAGTTAGATGAAACAAAAATATCAACTTGTTATATGAGATGTTCTCCATAGCAAGTGGCATAATCTTGTTGTAAATGAAGTAAGCTATACAAAAGTTTTGGACATCAGTCCATATGACACTGTCAATAGAGCTATACATCATTAATGACAAAATGGTTTGATCTTGGTCTGATTCTGAAGTTGGGAAGTCCTTGTTGGTCCAAGCTCAGTGAGGCAACAATGTTGCGAGGGAGAGAGTTTAGATTCTCTATAAGAGTAAATCCATTGCTTCTTTCTCCCAGATTAGCCAATTGGTCTGCAACCTTATTACCTTTTCTGAAAATATGAACAAAAGTAAAGTTGTAGTTGCTAGAGAGTTGGATAATCTGTTGGGTGATGTGGTAGATTTGCCAAGGAGGATCCATTTTGTCATTAATCATGTTAATGATGAGTTGAGAGTCAGCTTCAATAATCACATTGTTGAGATTTCTGTTTATACACAAGTTCACACCCTGAAGGATAGCTTTGGCTTCTGGATAGTTATTGTTGCGTTGTTCGTAGTTATCTGTGAAGGCTATCACTAAGTTGCCATCACTGTTCCTTATAATTCCACCCCCTCCAGCACTGCCAGGGTTGCCTTTGCTGCAACCATCTGTATTATGTTTGATCCAGCTCCCATTTGGTCTATTCCATACCACTGGCTTGCTGATCATCACTTGTTTGACCCTCTCCAAAGTACTGCAAATATTAACCCAACCTGCAGGAAGATTAAAGTTAGGATATAGACAGTTGATTAACATCACCATGGTTCTACATACCTGATCAATGATATTTCTAGGAGATATGTGGATGTTGTCAAATCTGGCTTTGCATCTGCTTTTCCATATTTACCAACATATGAAGGTTGGAAAGCATTGGATAAGTGTGGTATGCATCTTGTTGTTAGTTTTGGAAAGCCACCATGACATGAGGATTTGTCTAGTATCCCCATCTCTGATAATAATGCCACACCTCTGACTGAAAAAGGACCAAACATGTTTGGCAATGTGACTTTTGCAAAATAAATGCAAAGTAGATTCCTCCATATGGTTGTTACAACAGTTGCAACTAGAAGGGATAGGAATTTTGAACTTCTTTTTAATAGACTCATCAGTTGAGATCTTGTTCAAAATCTTCCTCATCATGAAAAAGGAAATTTTGAAAGGGATCTTTTTTTTCCAGATCATAGTGGTAGTAAAGGATATAGTGTTTTGCATTCTCAGCTTGTGCCAAGCAGTTTTGCAAGAAAAGACACCTTTGGTATCCACAGACCATACAGGGTAGTCATCATAACCATAGTGAATCTTAACTTGGAGGATATCATTGATCAAGTTATTAGGAATTTCCTCTCCTAGATAGTTAATGATCCACCCATTCTCATCAAAGTAATCCTTCACTTTGACATTTATGGGGGCATTGTGAAAGTTGATACTATTAGCAAGAGCACCCTTGCCACACCAGTTATCCCACTAGCTAGAAAGAGATGTTACCCTTTCCAATCTTCCAAAGAATAAGATCTTCAATGTCCTTCTTGATGTACATAAGCCTTTCCAGATGTGAGATTGTCCATAAGACCATTTCCTAATAATAGGATGTTTCCTCTTACAGTACTTTGCCTCAAGAAATTCTCTCAGTAAGCTTTTGTTGGTTCTAAATTTCCACCAAGCTTTAGCAGAGAAAATGCTACAGAAATCCTTGAGAGATCTAAAGCCAGCTCCCCCTTCCACAACAGGGAGACATAAGTCCTCCCAAGATATCCAATGGTGCTTGTTTTTGTTACAGTCTTGACCCCAAAAGAAATTAGCAATAATTTTTTCAATTTGTGCAAGAACATTCTTGGGGGGGTCAACTGCAGAAAGGAGGTGTAAAGGGAGGGAGTAGAGCAAAGATTTAATAAGGGTAGCTTTACCACCAAAAGATAATAAGTTCCCTTGCCATCCTTAATAAACTTTAGCAACCATATTGTTGAAATACACAATCTTCTTAACACCTTTATAGATAGGGCAACCCAAATATTGAAAAGGAAAATGAAGTTGAGAAAAACCAGTGATGTTTTCAATATCAGGGATATAGGGGATAGGGAGGTTGGCAGAAACCAAAAAATTAGATTTTCTTTTGTTAATCAATTGGCCAGAGAACTTCTCATAAATGTCCAATTTGGACATCATCAAGTCAACAGATCTTAGGTCCCCAGAGGAGAATAATATAGTATCATTAGCATAGCACAAGTGAGTGATAATAGGACCTTTTTTCTCAGTAGAATAAGGAATGAATCCTTCTCTGGGTAGATTAGTGAGAAGTCTAAATAAAAGCTCAGCACAAATGACAAACAGGGAAGGGGATAAGGGGTCACCTTGTTTTAATCCTCTAGAGGGGTTAAGGAAACCATGTCTAGTACCATTCAGGTTAATAGAGTACCACACATTAGAAATGAGTCTCCAGATTTTATCAATCCAAAATTTTGAAAAACCAATTTTTTCCATCATAAGACACAAGAAATTCTAGTCTACCCTGTCATAAGCTCTAGCCATATCCAATTTAATAATCACATTTCCCAAAAAAGGGGACTGATTTATGTTATGGACAAGCTCTTGAGTAAGCATAATATTATCAGTAATAGACCTTCCTTTAATGAAACCAGTTTGGTAAGGAGAAATAATTTTATGCATGAGGGGGGATAGTCTATGGTTTAAAATTTTGGATATGATTTTATTGGAAAAATTACTCAGACTGATAGGTCTGAGGTCAGTGAACTGTTGAGGGGATTCAGTCTTAGGGATCAAAATGAGGCATGTATGAGTATAAGATCTAGGGGGGGGGGGGCATCAAAAAATTCTCTAATCATGAGCAGAAGGTCATTTTTAATGATATCCCAACAACATTGATAGAATTTACCTGACATACCATCTGGTCCAGGGGCACTTTGAGTACTCATCGAAAAGATTATGTCTTTGAGCTCTTCCATGGATGGGGTGGCATTGAGCCTATTGTTGTCAATATCATCCAACATCTTAGGGATGCAATTCAAAATAGAGATATCCCTTGAAGTAGGTTCTTCGGTGAATTGCTTCTGAAAGAAATGAATAGCTTCCTTGGAAATGATATCATCTTCCCTCAGCCAGTTTCCATGAGAGTCTTGAATATTGTGCAGGTTCAGTCTTTTTTTTTTTTTTGCCTTTAACTACTGAATGGAAGAACTTTGAGTTCACTTTGCCTTCCACAAACCATTTGATACCAGATTTCTGTCTCCAGTAGGATTCCTCCCTCTTGTAAGCTAGTACAAGTTCGACATTAGCTTTGTTAAGAGCAGCCCTGTTAGTCTCAGAATTATCTAAGATACAATTTTTCTCCAGAGAAGCAACAGTCTTCTCTAAATTTGTAATGGCATTGAAGATATTACCAACCTTATTCTTGGACTAGTAAGAAAGGCTTTTGGCTGTGTTCTTGAGTTTGAGATGGAATTTCCACATAGGAGTACCAAAGACCTTAATATTCCAAGCCTGATCCACTATATCATTGAAGTATGGTTCTTCTGTCCAAAAGTCCAGGAATTTGAAATATTTGATGTGGTCTTTGGTTTTATTACTGCATTAATCAATAGGGGAGAGTGGTCTGAGCCCGTTCTGATCAAATGATTAACATTAGTAGAGTCAAAAGTATTGATCCAGAGGTGATTGATAAGTACCCTATCCAATCTTTTCCAAACTCTCCTGTCAGGTGCCCAACCATTGCACCAGGTAAATGGAGATCCAGCAAATCCAGCATCAAGAAGCTCACAATCCATTATGCATTGGATGAAATCTATGCTTTTGGACATTCTACGATGGGAGCCACCCTTCTTCTCTACAGGGTCTATAATACAGTTGAAATCTCTAGTGACTAACCAAGGAAGATTGTGAGAGCCAGTGATAATTCTAAGTTTATTCCAAAGATCCATTCTCAAATGAGAATCATATTTAGCACATACAAATGTAATAGCTATGACAGTGCCATTACAGTTGATGTTGCAAGTAACCTATTGATCATCCTCTTCAATGATATTGCAATCAATAGTTGAATCCCAGAAAATCCATACTTGACTATTGCAGTTAGAAAAGGAAAATTGATAACCAAGTCTTCTTTTGTATTTTTCCATCTTATCAGTGTTGTGGAAGGGTTCATCAAGAGCAATAATAAGGAAATTTTCGATTTTGATAAGTTGTTTAAGTCTACCAAGAGCACCATTAGTCTTAATGCTCCTAATATTCCAATATAGGGACTTAAACATGGGACACATTTTGAGGGATATCATTGTTTGAGACTCCATCAAGTTTGGAGTCTTGTTGTTTGCCACTTCTTCCTCTGTTGCAGGTTCTACCACCTCTGTAGCTTCCTCTTCCTCTTTCCCTGCCTCTACCTCTAGGGGAGAGATAACCAGACCCAATATAATTATTAACAGTGGAGTCTATGTTAACATCCACCAAGGGGCTAAAAGAGTTTATAAGAGTTTCAACATGAGTATCATCAGCATCCTTCTCACTGTTGACACCCAATTTTGTCCCGCCTCTCCTCCGAAATACCTATTTACACTTCTAATATTTTGGAAAATTAAAAAAAAAATATATGTTTATGTTTTACTATAATTATTAGCTTTATTTATACCAACATTTCATTATCCTGTCATTATCTTTACTGCCGTCACTACTACCGTTATTATCATTATCATTATTATTATTAATTTATTATTATTATTATTATTATCATTATTAATTTATTATTATTATTATTATTATTATTATTATTATTATTATTATCATTATTATTACTACT
The DNA here is from genome assembly GCF_019175385.1 of Lycium barbarum. NCBI lineage: Eukaryota > Viridiplantae > Streptophyta > Magnoliopsida > Solanales > Solanaceae > Lycium > Lycium barbarum. The sequence continues at coordinate 4,570,258 of NC_083347.1, forward strand.
AATTATTATTATTAGCATTATTGTCACCGCTATTCGTTACTTTTATTTTATTATTAGTATTATTATAATTTTTACGTTTCAGCATTTTTTACCAAGTTCTGCACACATATCACATTTTTATTTGGCACAATTAAATGACAGCGTTTATTTATTGTTAAAATGATATTGCACGGCTATTATAACATCATATAATTTTATTACCCGAGTCCTAATAATTACACATTTTCGTACTAGGTGATATTCTGGTACCCTTGGTACATCGTTAATCAAAATGGGTCTTTTATTCAAATTTAGAGGCCAAACTATTTCTTGCACTCAGTCCGTATTTTGACTTACCGGACCCCAAATCAAAGTCCGATTAATTCCCAATATTTTGGACTAGACCATATTTTTTACCTCAATTTTTAGATCAGTCCATGTTTAATTTAATAGCCCATTCTTTTAAATGCGCAGTCTAAAATTTGACCCGGTCCACAAATAGACCGGGTCCAATTCATTCCTCAGCGAAATAAGGGAAAGGTTTCCCTTCACATTTTCCTTCCGCCGCCCTCTTCATTTCCTCTCCCCTTCTCCTTCATTTTCCTCCAAACCCTAGCCGCCCCTCTCTTTTTCTTTCGCCTCACGCCGCTCCCACTTCCCCCTTTCCCTCCTTCTTCTCCGCTCCCACTTCTCCCTGTTCCCCGCTTGTCCCCCACATCTGTCCCCCACATCTGTCCCCCACGCTCCTCTCTCTCTTCTTCGCAAACCCTAGATTTCCCTATAAATACCGATGTCTATGTTCGTTGCAGGCGGGGATTTTTGGATTGGTAAAACCCCCCATAGAATCTGGATTTTTTTTGGTATTGAGAAAATTCCCCAAGAACTAAGTTCTGAACCGCACAAAAACCTTAAAAAATTGATCCCTTTAGCCGGAAAATTGGATAGAAATCGAAAAGCTTTCATTTTATCGCCAAAAATCCCCGGGAAAGCATGAAGTTCGCAGCAGTCGTAACATTTTTATATCGATTTAACATACTAAATCGATCTTCTGTTTTATTTTTCCCCTTTGGTATTGCGTCGGATCCGAGAATATACAAGTTTGATTCGGGTTTGGGTCAAAGTAGATTCGAAGTGTTCGAGCGTAGATTTGAGCCCCATACCCATTTCGCTGCATCCGAAGAAGGTAATCCTTCTTCCTTCAAATTATTTCGTGTCATTTATCTCAGCATTTGTTGCCTCTGTTCGGACTTAGCTTGAGTTTTGTGCCATTAGCCTGTTTTTGTGATCAGTAGTAGCAGTTTAGCGTATCTACTCAGATTGATATTCATCAGTTAATCTAGTATGTGCTGATGTGTTGGCTTGTATACACTAGCTGTTTCTCCTTTATTTAGTCCCTAAACAAATTGTCGTCCACTTTGACCTTGAAGAGTATGCCTTATTTAGTAGTGTGCTCAATTCTCAAAGCCCAATTGGAATATGTTGTTCTTTTGCATATCATTTAGATTCATGCGAAATTTTCAACTTGATTATCAAAATAATAACAAGATTTGTTTTTTTTTTTCCAGTTCATAGCCTATCATGTCTAAGTTAACAAAGGATAAATCTTACTTGTATAGTTAGTTTTGTATCCTACCAGAGATTTCAGAACTTTAATGTTAAAAGGATTGAGATATTATGTTTGTTTCTAGTTGAATAGTAGTTTGTGTTTTAGTGTAATTCAGCACATTTGTTAATCCCATTATAAGTCGATCGTTCATTAATAGTTTCAGCATGTTTAGTATGTCTCTGTTCAGTATTTGCTTAGTAGTAGTGTAACATAATCCATGCTATTCACTTATATGATCCTGTTTAGTTTCTGCATTCTATGGGGATTTGTTCAACCCCTTGGCTTACCTATTTGATTTGTTGTTGAGGTTCCTTTCTTAGATGTCCATCTGTTTGCATGAAGTCTATTGTTAGTTTAAATGTCGACTCATCCCATCTAAAATATAAACTTATATTTAGCATGCTTTAGTTGCTTAATAATTTCGAAATGATAAAAGATGTCCAAACTGGTTTAATATGGTGTGGTAGTGTTTCTTTGCTAGTTTTTTACAAACTGTTCCTGAGATTCCCTTCTTTGGTATTGATATGAACTTGCCTGTTTCAGTTAGTTTCCAGTCCAAGTAGTAGTAGGACCTACATGACAGGGATAATACATTCTCTTGTTTTATAGGTTCCCCACTATAATCAAATTAACTGGATAAATTTAAAGTACTTTTCTCAACTGAAATATGTGTTTTCATTAAATTTATTGCCTCCCTAGTTATTCGAAACAAAGGTGTTAATTAATAATCCACATGCAAACATGAACATGGAAATGACAAAAACCTGTATACAGTGAGATAGGATTTGTTCAGAGTAAATATCCATGACAGGGATTTGTGTATTTTTATAATTTTTGGGTCAGGTTACTCCCTTTTTACTGAAATTACTTGTTCATGTTAAAATAGGAACCTATGTACAATGCTGCATTTTTTCTTTCAACTCTGTCTTGGATGTTGGTTGGATGCATTTTTTCTTTATCTTATTTCAAATTCGGTATATCCCAGCATTTTCTTTTTATTGAATTCAGGAAGGATTAAGGAAGTACTTCAGAGATTAAAATCATGTCTTTTGTCTGGATTTTTCTGCCACACTATGTCGATGTAATCTTATCATGTTTAGCCATTCTTTGTTATGCTTTCCATCAATCCTTCTATGGATCTTTTCACTATCTTTCCTTTCTCAAAGAACTCCCTGTCTATTCAGATGTCTTTGGATTTAATTAGATTAACCCATATAGGGTATGGGGTTTAATTTTCTTCTGAAGAGACTCTGTATGATCTGATAGTGTGCTATTTGCATAAGAATGAATAACATCTCTGGAGCATAAACAAAGGCCTTATGGGATTTCCTGGTTGTCATTGAAATGTTGGTCTGAATAGGAGTTAACCTTGGTTTCTTGCTAAGCAGTTTAACTACTCAGGTTTACAGCAGTTGTCTGTGGAAGCATAATACTTTCTTCCTCCCCAAACTATATATTGAATGCTAATATGTTGTCTTGGTTTTGGTATTTTTCGTTAGCTCATTATCATGTGAGCTTTGGGATTCTAATGAATAAAGGTGTCTTTGCATGAATTAGCCGGAAAAAAAAACAGTGGTATTCTGTGCTATTCACGTTCTGCTCATTTAGATTTTGTGCGTTGTTGCAAGCATGCTTCATTCGAAGTGTGTATGTAAGTATACCTAAATATACCTAGTATACATAGCCTACTGAGTGGTTTTCAGTTTGTATTTTTTTGTTTAACCTGGTTGATCGTATACTGATCTTTTTTTTTTCTTTCATTTTTTTGCATGAACTCCGCCTACGAGTCCAAGGGACTCGTCTCCTTTCCCACCATTCGATGTTGGGCTAAAAGTCCAACATAATATTCTCAAGTCATTTCCTTATCAGGCCCAGTCCGCAGCAAAGTAAAAAAAAAATGTGAACTCTGGGCCGAGGCCCAATAACAGGCTGATCCGCAGCAGTCTTTTAAAAAATGGGCTGAACCCATTCCAACAGCAGCAGCCACATGGCAATTTCCTATTTCCGCCATTTTTAATATCTTGTGTTTTTTGGATTGTATGCCTAACTTTTCATCTTTTTTTTTTGTTAGCCGAGACGAATTATAAGGGATTAGTATGGGTATTTTTAGTAAGGGGTAGTTAATTCGAAAGAAATCAACATCTTTAAGTTCATTTTCTTTTTATGTTATAATTATTTATAATATCTATAATATTTATTTCTATTAGAGAAAAGAAAATTGATTTTCAAAATAACATGGCTACATATTTTGAGTTAAAAGAATTATGTTTTCTTTTACTATCTTAAACATGTTCAACGTATCACCAATATGCAAATATTAATCCTAGTATAATTTTATAAACATTTTAGATTGATCTGATTTCGCACACTTTAGTCGAATATAGCTAAATAAAAATTAATAAAAGAGAAAGAAAGTTATCCCTTTTTTTCATCATATAAAAAATAAGTTTAGGCTTTTCTACATCACAATATTCATATAATATAATTTTTTATTTGAAAGTTCACATTTGTTAAATCTTCTCTTAAAAAGCTATTATTCACGGGCAAATGACTCTATTTTTTTATATACATAAATCTTATTTTGAATAGCATTACCATATTTTTCTAAGGCCTCAGCAACATCTTTAAGTTCTATTTAGCTTCTAAAACCTTCTTTTTATACAAATTATTATATTTTCTACCAGTTTTATTTTCTAAATAGTAATACTGTTTTATTCAAAGTTTAAACAACATTTATAGGTTTCATTTTTTTTAAAAAGCATTTTCTTTATATAAATTACTACATTTCTCTACAAGTTAGTTTAAATGGCATCATCATTTTCTTTTGAAATCTCAACAATGTTTATAAGTCATTTTCTTAAAACATAAGCATTACCTTTAACCCTAATTAATTGACCTAAGTTTGGCCGGATAACCGTATTTAACGGATTCTAAAGGATGCCTAACTCCTTCCCTTTAGGATAATATAGAACCCTTACCTAGAATCACACTGATTAAGCAGACTATTAACGGAGGTTTAGCTAGCTTTACCTTAGTTAATAATTAGGTGTCCTAATTCACCGTAAAATCAATTAGGTGGCGACTCCTTAAAACAAAGCAATATAGGAATCTCCAATATGTTGTACTCCGCTTCAACCCGGTTAAAATGGGGTATAACACTCACTTTCCAAGCTAGCATACTCTTCACTTTCATCCGAAGTTTCTTCCTCAGAGCTTTCAGGATTTTCATAGTCAAGATCTTCTGAAGAGTCCTCACCTTCATCAGAGATGTTAATTTCTCCAGGGTTGATGTGGTGTTGCCTGTCTATTTGCTGGTTCATATATAGTGTGGTGCCACTTATTAGTTTCATGTAATTCTTTTACACATCAGTTTGTATCACAGGTTGATTTTTTGAGTTGTTTATTTGAGGTTCCATTTGCTCGCTACTGTTGGTTGGAAGAGTTTCTATGTCCTTATGTTGTTGATTTTGTTGTTACAGATGATCTTGAGGTTGTAGTTGTAATTGATCATTTTGAATCTCATTCAACTTGTCCTTGTTATTAGTAATTTGAGTCACTTCCACATTGGTGGTGCTGTTCTCACGAGTATCCTGTCTATCTTCACAATTCCTTCTCCCAGAACTTTGACCTGGTTCCATTTGTTTATTGGATCATTTGTTTTGTTCATTGTGTTGTTTGCCTCTGTTTTTGTATCTCTGCTTCCTTCTGTTGGGTTGAGAATTAATTTTGTTTCCCTGATATTGTTGATCATAGTTAATACCCTTTCCTTTTCCAGGGAGATTTTCCTGGATTGGGAGTTTGTTGATCTGCATAGGTTCTTTGATGATGATGGCTTTGTTGTGGTGTTGATTTTGTTTGTTGGTTTGTCTCTGAGATTCATTGTCTTGGTGTTGCTGATTTTGATTTTGTTGTTGGTCCTTGGTTCTTTTGTCATTGTAAGATTTCCTTTTTGAAACTGTTTGAAAACCATCATCATCTTTGGGATCCTTATCTCTTTTTGCTTCCCTTTCCTTTTTGAACTGTACTTCTTTTTGGGCCTTTATTCTATCATCTCTAGCCTTATTCCTGCATTGCAACTTAGCATGACCTTGAATTTTGTAGTAAAGGCAATAACTTAGAACTTTGTCATATTCAATGTCAATCAATTTCCCATCTTCAGTCCCATCCAACCTTCTGAAGCCTAGCCAGATTTGATCTAATCCGGTTTGAGGATATCAATTTCAACCTTGATTTTTGCCACATTTCCTCTCGATTTGGAGTATGTCGCTTGATCAGGGGCTATGGCCACCCCAACTTCCCTAACCATTTTAGAGATAATTGGCCACTTAAATAGATACCATGGTAATTGATGAATAAGGATCCAAACAGGAACAATCGAGGTTTCTTCTTCAGGTTTGAAATCAGCAGTCCACTTAAGGATTTTCATAGGTGAATCTCCTATATCCACAAATTCTTTGAATTTAATATGGTTGTAATCGGTTTCATTCGTGAAATCCATATAAACATGCCTAAAGTCAAAGTAAGAAAACTTCACCGTGCCAATCAATTGATATTGACTCTTGAAAACTGTCATAATTTCATCCATCGCAGGTTTATTTTTATAGAACTTACCAATCAAAGTGAGTTTGCAATCTTGGGCTAGGTTGATGAAGTAGTCTTGGGCATTGAAGAAAATAACCGGTTTCCCCAAATGAGTACCATGGCGAATTTCAACATGTTGACTTTTGTCATTGAGATTCGGTAATTTATCTTGTACAGTAGCTGCAAAAAGAGGGTTTAGAGATCACCATTTCATTACCTTTGTTGGCAAGGTAGGATTGATTTCTGTTGTTAAGATTCCAAGGTTTATCTTGTGTTATATTAGTTTGAGAAGGATTTTGTGTGAAGTGGGGTGGGTTTGGTGTAGGTTCAGTAGATTGGGGGGTTTTCTTTTGTTGTTCGGTTCTTTTTTGTTGCGGGTAAAAATTCGAAGAAACTTTAGGGATGGTTTGGGTCTGATTTGTGGTGGTGGTGTGATTTGGGTTGAAGATTGGGTTGTCGGTGGATGGGATAGTGGTGTTGTTGATGGTGTCAGTGGTATTGTTGTCCTCTGTAGTAGTAGCTGTGGTGGGACGGTGGTGTTGTTACTGGGTATCGGGGTTTCATCAGTTGGGATGTGTGGGTCCGGTGGTTTTATGACCGTTATTGGTGGTTCATTGGTTTGCATAGTAGCTGTTACAGTACAGAGAAGGAGGACAAATTTATTACCGTTGTCTGAGCTATTTGTGGGAAAAATTTGTTTAATGGCATTTATTATTGATAAAAGAATTTCTGCATTCAGCGTTTTCACAAAGCTTATAGATGCATGTCATATGTTTGTAGATAGACTTTTATCACTTAACCATGAATAATTAACATGCATTAGTTTTGATCACCTCATTAAATTATTTAACTATAATAATTTACATGGTTTAATATAAACACTTAGTACTTGTAAGTATTTACCTGATTCGGTTGTTTTTTATTTCCATCTATATTGGGCTAAATTAGTATAACACAGCTGGACCAATACCGTTAAGACACGTGGGAAAAGGGATAATGTCACGCTCCGAACCATGGCCTGGGCAAAACACGGCACTCGGTGCCTTACTGCATGTGACCGAGCGAACCACATGGCTTGCTGAGTCATCATGAGGCATAACATGAGCAGATTATAACGTGAATGCATGATGATCCTTTATAAAACGTAGTAAGTCATAATACTTAATGAAAATACTTGTTTAAACATGAGTGCGGAAATAAAATGAATAAGCCAAAATGGCTATACGCCTTCGAATGTGTCACGACCCAACCCCATGGGCCGCGACTGGTGGCCTACTTGGACACCCAGACAGACAAACATATCAAATCGTAACACACTTATCCAAATCGAATCACATACAGATAGCATATACTGGCACAATTGTCACACGCTGCCTTTAATTATATCAAACTGTCTCAAACGCATTTCAACACAACCATATATATATATATCAAAAAGCCGGCAAGGCTATCAAATGTATCAAAAGCCGACAAGGCTATCAAAAGTATCAAAAGCCGACAAGGCTAACAAATGTATCAAAAGCCGACAAGGCTAACAAATGGCGCAACGGCCCAAAACATATACAAAGTGCACGCCGACAAGGCTGCCATAGCGAATAGGGTCATATAAACACATCTGTACAGAAGTAGGCATACACACCCACAAATACGTCTACAGACCTCTAAACAGACCAAACGAATCATATGGCGGGACAGGGCCCCGCCGTACCCTTGAACAAAAGTATACATACACAGCGAACAAATGTATACCAAAATATATGCTCTGAAATGAGAAGAGCACTCCAAACAGCAGAAGAGTGTCCTAAACTGGTGAATCACCAAACTATGCGTCTGTACCTGCGGGCATGAAATGCAGCCCCCCGAAGAAAGGGGGTCAGTACAAAATATGTACTGAGTATGCAAAGCAGAAAGTACAGGAACAAATCTGAGGCATAAACGAAATAGTAGTACAGAACATAAGTATAAATCCAACATATCAAAATGTTTACTTTCAAAATATAAGTCATGCATAAGGTACAGAAGAATATGGTCGCCCGCCCGTCGATGGCGCCATAACACAGCATAACACCAGAAGGTTTCAAATCTCCGTATCCCCGTCACATATCACAACACAGCATAATGCCATACACAGCATAACACCAAATATAAGTGGAACCCGACCCTCTTATCGAGTAGCTCGGTGAACCATAAACACAGCATAACACCGGAGTATATCAAAGTGCGCACGATAACAGAACCGGCCCGGGAACCGGCGAAAGATATAACAAAACGCACGAGCAGAGTCATGAGTAACCATATGCATAAAATCATTATCATAGACTCAAATATAAGTAAATGACCATACTTGAAATTCGAAATGATAATCATACCAAATTCTTTCAAAAGTCGTCCGAATTACATAAAGGAAAGTCGCGGGACCCACGGACGGGTATTGACCCGAGTCGGGCCCGCCTATGGAAAACATACTCATTATACATCATGCAACTCCTATAAAAATATTGGAGCAATCCGAGCATTTATGCAAAAGATATGGCATTTCGTAGTTACGGAATTCTTTAAAACAACTGTTTGTACAAAGTTTGGAAATCAATGCTTTCGAAGACATAATGGTTCATACTTCATCACAACATACATAAGAATGCCAAGAAATATATATATAAGGATCATAACGTGCTCGGATTTCGAATTTGGAATTTCCTCGAGGCTCGTGATATAGTCTATTGAAAACTAAGGCATGCCAAAAGAAAGAAGGGTTGCGCTTTACATACCTTTAGCGTTTAGTCGTAGTATAACTTGTACTTGCTGCCCAAAAACACTTATCCTATATCAAGATATCAAGAGCTACAATTAGTCTACAAAGGAATTTAATACGTATTTTGACGCTCACAATCCCTTTCTAACGTTTAAACGACATTTCGTTCGCATTCAAATCAACTAGTGCTACAAGCTAACATTGCTAATCATTCTTTCATATATCAATCCAAACTTGTTTAACATGACTTAGGGGACTTTGGACAGCTTGCATATCATTCAAATCAGTCCCAAACTCACGGCCAAACAGCACATACCACAATACCATTTTCACTTAGCAATTTTCCAGTTTTAACTTACAACGACAACAACACGTTTAATAACATTACTTTCACGATTCTTGGAACTATTTTAGCATCATTTTTATTCTTAAAACAGCCCCCAAATCATTTAAATTTCAACTTGAATCATTGCACTTCACTTTCACTATATGTTCATAACAACATTCAACATTCAACATACACTAATTCACTTCTAACCTTAAAACAGTCTACAGTTTTGGACTGCTTGTATACTTCAACATGATTCGTTTCTTTAACACCTCAATTCACATATTCAACATGCATACAATACACCACAATGTCCATAGCAACAACAATCAAAACTTGGCACAAAACAGTCCACTAATTCCTTTAAATCAGCCCCCTACACGGCTTCGACACCATTCCAACAACTTCATGATTTTCATCCATTTATCCATACTACAACACATTCAATCCACTTCCAATACATGTACAAGAAGATTAAACATGATTCCATTAAAGCCTACAACACACGGCTCATTTAAATTTTAAGAAAAACAGTCCAATACCAACTTGCAACATCATAAACCAACTTCTACAATCTTTGTTCATTTACATATGTTGACACACATTTAATTCATCAACAATACATGCAAAATGAAACCAACCATGGCTTCACCAAGCTCACGGCTCAGCCCCCTACTTCAACCACAACAACAATCCAACAACAACATGCACGAATTGTACATTCAAATCATCATACAACACAAGAACAATGATCATTCTTACCTTACAACTTGTTCTTCCACCTTGGCCGAATCTTCAACCCTATTGAAATGCTACACCTCCTTGTTTCTTTCCAACAACTACTACACGTTTTTATGCACTTGATGAGGAGTTGATTTGATGGAGAAACTGATTTTTTTTATCAACTTGGAGAACCAAGTTCTGGCCGTGAGCTTCAAGGGCATGGATGGCATGTTTATGGTTTCTCCTTCACTTGAAACTTAATGGTGAATGTGTAGAACACTTTAGGGGTTTAATGGTGAGAAGGAAATGGAAGAGCTGGTTGTTTTTTGGTGGTGGAACAACCATGGAAGCCGTGGCTTTCTCTTTCTAGGGCTTGAGATGAGAGCTTCTTGTTGACACCCAATTTTGTCCCGTCTCTCTGCCAAAATACCTATTTTTAAGCTTCTAATATTTTTTGAAAATATAAATAAATATTATGTTTACTATAATTATTAGCCTCTTATCAATACCGCCATTGTATCATTCTATCAATTATTATTATTTACCGTATTTTATTTTATTATTATTATTATTATTATTATTATTATTATTCACAATTTTTAGCATTTCGGCATTTTATCAGCTTACGCGCACGCATCGCATTTATCTTTGCATAATTAAATAAAAAGTATTTATTTTAGTGCGGATTTTCGAAGAAAAAATTATATATATTATTACACGGCTATTATAACACCATATGATCTTATTACCCGAGTCTAATAATCACACATTTTTGGTATTAAGTAATATTTTGTCACCCTCGGTATATCATTAATTAAAATGGGTCTTTTATTCAAATTTAAAAGCCAAACTATTTCTTGCACTTGGTCCGTATTTTGACTTACCGGACCTCAAATCAAAGTCCGATTAACTCCTAACATTTTTTCGACTGGATCATATTTTTTATCTCAATTTTTAGACCAGTCCATATTTTTAATTCATTAGCCCATTTTTAATACCCGGTCCGTAAATGAACCGGGTCTGACCCATTTCATTGAAAATAAGGGGAACCTTTTAGGGTTTCCCCTCATTTCTCTCTCACCTTCCACCAGCCGCCTCCCCCGCCCCCTTCTCTCTCTTCCCTTTCGTCTCTCTTCTCCCTCCATCTCCATCCCACGCCTCTGACACCCCCACTCTCCTCTGTCGTCACCACTTTCATCTTCCCACCACGCTCCTCTGCCATCCCCACCTCCGTTTGTCCCCCATGCTCGCTGCTACCCCCACTCCCCTCTGTCGCCACTGCTACTTCCCATTCCTTCCTGTTCCCTACGCCAGGGCCTCTGCGCTCCACTCTCCTTTGTTCCCTCTCCTCTGAAACTCAAACAAAAATCAGTCTATAAGTGTGGTTTCAGGATCGATTAGAGAGGGGGGATTTTTGGGCTTTTTTTGGGGAGCTTGATCGGAAACCCCCTAAAAGAACGAAACCTTTGATTCAGAAAGTTTCCTCAATAACTGATTTTCGGTTCAAGGAATCCCTTGCAAAGTAATTTCTTTTAGCTGTCACAATATCACGAAACACCGAATCGAAAAAAAAATACTCAAACAATTTTTTTTGTCTACTCTGTGTTGGTCGCGAATTCGAGTCTCGCGACATCGAATTGAAGTGTTCGAGCGTGAATCGAAGGCCCCGCACTCTGTTCGCTGCGCCCGAAGAAGGTGATTCGCTATTTTTATTTTTTTTATTTTCGCTATTCGTTGTGTTATTTTGGTTTGTTACTTTGAGATTAGAATACTTCAGTTTAGATGAGCTGATTTTGTTAGACATATAACTTGGTTTGCAGGTTTTCTGTGTTGGTCTGTTTGTATGGTTAAGTATGACAATTCAGTTTAGTTTGTCTAAGTATATGAGTAGCTTCCTTTGGTCAATTAATTTTGGTCTCATAGTTCAGTAGGTGCTGATGTATTCATTCAAGATTGTCGTCTCAGTTGGCTTGCATTCTGTTTTGGTTTAATTTGGTAGCATTACACATGTTCCTATTTGTGATTAGTTTGGTTTCGTGTTAGTGGTGAACTGTTTAAATATTCATGTCCAATGTGGCTTAGTTCAGTCCATTTTATCCTGAGTACCAATTTTAGACTACTTTGATACATCTATTATGTTGAAAAGAGTCCAGCTCAACCTGTTCGAGCCTTGAATATTCTCTATAAGTATTTTTTAGTTTGGTTAAGCATATTCCGGGAGAGTATGGTTGTTTGATAGTATCTGAGTTAGACTATAAACCAAGGATTTATCGATTATGTTTTGTCTGTAGCTATGTTCAAAGGATGATTTAGAAATCTGCCAGGTGTATTGATGCAGTTAATCTTATCATGCTTGTGTTGTCTTGTTTGGTTGTTCGCATTCGATCTCTTACTCACAAGTGTTTGGTCATATGCTGTTTGATCCACTCTCCCTCAATTAAATGTTCTTCTATGTGCAAGCTGGTATGGTTAAGTAAGTCTATATGGTAGCTATGCCAGATGAATGATGCCCCCTTGTTAAATATGTCCTTGTGTTTATATGTTATGTTCGATTCAGGTCTATTTAGATATGTTTTCTATGTTAGTTTGTTTATCTGTTCAAGCATGTGTGGGTATGATAGTTTAGCTCAATTCATCTCCAGTAAGTGAATACCTTCCTTCCCATTTCTGTCAAGTTCTATTCAACCTCTGCTTATCTGCTTTATGGCTGTTTGCTTCATTTGTGTTTGGTTTAGCATATGGTCATTGCTAGTTAGTTGGTCTGATCATGTTCCGTATGTTAAGACTTTACTGCAGTTACTGCCTTGATAGAATTCAGTATGATTCAATGACTTACTTTTATCACAAAGGAAGGTCAGATGTATGTTTAGTTAGTGCATTTTTAAGCATAAGGTTCAATTGGCTTAATGATTAGTTGTTTTTCTTCTGCTTGACAAATGTGCTATTATGTTTTACTTAAGATGGATTTTGGAAGTAAGAGGCTTATTAAACTGATAATAACATGTTCAAGCCCACTTGAAAGATTGGTTAAAATAAAGATGTGGTTGCTCTGAGGTGTCTTTCTGGAACCTGGGGAGAATATAAGTTTTTTTTTTTTTTTCCTTTTCCTTGCACTGCTAAAGTATGTTTATTCTCGGCATTGGTTTAAGATTTTATATGCTTTTTCATAAGATATACACAGTATATACATAACTCACGGATTTCTTTTGAATTCATATTTGATATGTTCTAACTTATTCATCGGTTAGATACTAATCCTCATTCTCTTTCGTTTTTATGCATGACCATCATATACGAGTCCGAGGAGGCTCGTTCTTCTTCCACATCCGGTGTTGGGCTAAAAGCCTAACGAAATCTTTTCCGCGTCCAGCCAGTCCACAGCAAAACAAAAGAAACGGAAATTCTGGGCTAAGGCCCAATAGCGTGAACAGTTTCTCACCAGTCCTAAAATGGGCTGAGCCCATTTTAATATCATTTGCTCCTTTATTTCATTTCATGTATTTGATTTGTATTTGCGCAACTAACACTTTACTTGTTTGTTTCCTTAGCCAAATGAACCTTACTAGATTAATATGAGACTTAGTTTTTAGTGAAAGGGTAGTTAACTTAAGAAAGACCAGTTAATTCCATAAGCTTCATTTTTCTTTTATGTCAAAACTATTTATAGCATCTAATATTTATTTTACTTATTAATTTGCAAATAGCATAACGATGTATTTTGAGTTAATGGAATCATATTTTATTCTTACTATCATATACATTTTCTAAAGCGTCACTAATACGCAAATATAAACTCAAGTATATTTTATAAATATTATTTTTATGATTAATTCAATTATACATATTCCTAGCCGAATATAGGTAAATAGGTTAATAAAAAGAGAAAACTCATGCCCCCTTTTCATCATATTAAAAACAAGTCGAGGCTTTTTTTTTACATAATATAATTTCTATCTAAAGTTCACATCTACTAAATCTTCTCTTAAAAAGTTATTATATTTTAAATAGCATTGTCATACTTTCATTGGAAGCCTTAACAACCTTTATAAGTCCTATTTTAAAAAAAAATGGCATTTTAAGTTTTCTTTTATATTATATTTTCTGTAAATCTTATTTTCACTAATATTATTTTCCTTTTAAAATTTTAGCAACATTTACGAATTTAAACATTATATTTACTCTCAATTAATTAACCTAAGTTTGGTCGGATAACCGTAGTTAACGGATTCTAAAGGATGCCTAACACCTTCCCTTTAGGATAATATAGAACCCTTACCTAGAATCACACTGGTTAAGCAGACTATTAATTGAGGTTTAGTTTTAACTTTGCCTTAATTAACCCCTAGGTGTCCTAATTCACCGTTAAATTAATTAGGTGGCGACTCCTCAAATAAAAATAAACAGGAATCACCAATACGTCATACCCTAAAATCAACCCGGTTAAAATGGGGTGTGACACTTCTCTCTCTTGCTCAATTTGTGGGATTGGGAAATGAATTGTGTATGCAACTTTGGTCAACAAAGTTGGACATTTTGCTGCCCAAGGGGGGTCTTACACGTCCCCCAACTCAAGCATGGGCAAAAATCAGATTTTGTTATGTGCTAGTGGACCCCACACGGTCACTAGTGCAAAATTTGTGAATATTTAAGTCTTAATCCCCACTTAATAATCCAACTTGCATCGTCCATATCTCCTTATCCCGACATCATTTTGACGAGCGGTTTGTTGCGTTGAAAACTTGACACGATGAACTTCATTTTAGGCTTTTGAAACATTTTAAAACTCCTCATATACTAGGAGATATGCCTCCTACAATATAGACTAAAATTGGGTCCGAAATTTTACTGAAGTTGTTCCGATTCATTTCGTTTAACTTCTAATCCTCTTCCAACCTCATGTAACCTCTTATACATACATATACACACTTATATACATCAACAAAAATTCATATACATACTCACAAAGCTTTGACGAAACTCCAATCGCAAAAGTATATTCATATCTTTTGTCCATCCTCTATATCATTACTAATAATCTCAAATACTTTAAAATGTCACTCGCATTACCTCATATACATACTCATAGCGCGATTTCAAATCCTTTAGGTAACCGTGTCACCTTGGGATACTTAAGGAAACCATATATATAACGATATTCTTACTAACTCGATTAACTTTCCTTGAACCTTCTTAACTCATTCTTTCTTGTTTTAATACAAGTAGCACGGATTATTATGGAGTGTAATAGAATGTCTGACATAACATAACTGACTTGTCTAGTCTATGAAACCTCTATCATGAGTCTGACTGGAAAACATACTTACTGGGACAAGGCCCCTAGCATACCTTAGATGCATAACAAATCATAAAACAAAAGTTGACTAAACCCCGAATGAGATGGCGCTTACCAATAAGCTGATACGAATGCTGTCCTACTGAGCAGATGTGTCGTCCTATATATCAGTACCTGCATCGTGAAATGCAGGCCCTCCGGGCAATAAAAGGGGACGTCAGCACATTGAATGTACTGGTATGTAAGGCAACTGAATGAAATAACATGGGACATAAAGTAATAAAGATAAGAGCTGAACGTGAAACTGAAACCTGGTTATGAGCATGAATATGAATACATATATAATATAAAGCATGAGTAAAACATGGTAGGTAGGGAGAGCATTTCATAACCGACAATATAATATCACCACGTGGGTACGTGGAGTCTGGTACCTCGCCGGACCAGCACAGCCCCCATACCTTTCCAGGGTATGAGGTGGTGTTGTGCCTGATGGATCCATTCAGTGTAAAATTAAGGTATCGTCCTATCTGGGCGGAGCGATCCTTGTCCTACGGTGGCTACGTAGTTTTAGGCTATCTGAGCCTTCTCGGTAATTCGTGCAACTCCCAAAAACATGAACATAATATAGTTGGCTAAGAAGCCCATGATTTTCATGAATTAACTTGTACTTGTCTTGAAATCATGATTTCACGAAATAACTTGTAAACATGGTTTCATGAAATATCTTGTAAATATGGTTTAATGAAATAACTTGTATTTAGTATGTATGTATCTTGTATCATAGCATGAAAGTAATTATATAATATAGTTGCATGAAAACTTGTAGACATGTAGGATATTCATGAAATAATCATTTTTATTTAAAAACATGCATGCAAGAACCCATGGAATACGAGATATGGGTTTTCATGGATTACAGACTGATTCTCAATAATCATATGGAGTTATTAAGAACACAATGATAGAATAATAGCAATTCATACATAATATAATCATGGACATGGACCTAGGGTTATCATAAGCATGGTATAGAAACCCTAGTTTTCATAAGGATTCATACTTTATGGATTAAGAGGCGTGGGGAAGAACAATGATGTTCCCATACGTAGATAGCAACCCTACATACCTTAGTTGCTCCAAAACTTGAATTAAAGACTTGAGCTTTGAAAAAGATTTCCAAAATCTTGAATTCTTTAACCTTGGGATGGGTTTTCTTGAAAACCCTAGTTTAGGAACAATGATTTCTTGCTTAGATTATTAGAGTATATATTAGAATTGAGTTGGAAGGGTTTACTCAAGTTAGAAAGGGATTAGGGACTTGAATTCAACCTAGAATCATGATAAAACTTACCTTGGAAGGTTCTTGAGGTTTGGGACTTGTTCTCTATGAATTTAGGGTGATTTTTCGTGAATGGGGCGTTGGGGAAATAAACCCCAAATCTTAAATATAACTTAAAATGCGTAAACCCGACTTTTGACCTGAAACCCGACCTTTTATGCGTTGGGTCCGCGACGCACGTGCATCGCGCGACCCCTGCAGGTCGATATTCAGAGAGGGTATTTTTGTGCGATCGGCCCGCGATGCGGGGCCATCGCACGCGTCCGCACGCGCCCTCACAAGCGGCATGTGTCGGTTCTGCACAGTGTTCGGTAAAATAGGCATAAATTCTTGTACATAGCTCTGTTCAAGACCCATAATATACTGTAACATAGATATTTCAAAAGGCTACAACTTTCATCAAGGAAGTTTTCCCAAAAATCCTAATTAATAAAGGGGTTATGGTAGTTGGAAGTAAGACCTTCTATAAACTCACTTGCAAACATGCCCCGTAGAGTGGCTTCCAACTTTGCTTTGCCCAAAGACATTTCTTATGACTTGATTAGTTTTCAAAACACTTCCTACAACCCTCGTATTGGTTTCATTATATTATCATCTTATGAGTCAAACCTTCGCCCGAAGCTACGAGGTGTTACAAATAAGTCAAGAATGAGTCAGCACACATCTTCACCGGAGGTGGCCACATTATACCGGGGATACTGCTAGGTCCGGAAGACCATTGGAATAGTTCCGGAAGAGAGCTCAATGAACTGCCATTACAAATTAGGTTTAACGTTATCCTCATGGTGTTATTAGGCTTAATGGTCCTCTTTATTGCTTGTTATTATTACGCAATTAATACTCATTATGGGCAGGGGCGCAATACATGAAATATGTACCCCTAGTTCTTAGTATAATTAAATAGGGATTGTCATTCCCATTGTAAGGACACGAAATTCAAATAGAACACACAACATACATCGTACAATTGCTCCATTTTAAGTTCTTCTTTAATTTACTACGATCCCGATCACATGCTTGACCGGAGGAATTAGCATCGGGTTCTAACAAGGCTCAGGCTATTCCTAACTTTACTTTGCTTATCTTTCGTTTATACCAATTGTACTTGCATATTACGTTGGTTTACTGGTTCCACGTGTCGTTGACCACGAACACAAATTCAATAGAACCATTTTCCGGATAAACACCATCATTCTATTATTTGCTACTAGTATACATTTAACCGTGAATATGAATTTTCATTATTCAACTTGATTAAGTAGGCGTTTGGCCATCAAAATTGAAACCATAGTTTCAAACCAGCGTTTGGCCATCAAACCATGGTCGTGGTTTGAAACCTGGTTTGAAACCATGGTTTGAACCCAAATCATCCAAAAAAGCTTGGTTTGGATTTGAAACCATGGTTTCAACTTTTTTAAATACAAAATTTAACCCATAAGTTAATATTTTGTAAAAAAAACCCATAAGTTGGTAAATATTTTTAACAATTACCCCCATCAATCATTTACCAATCTCATTAACTTCCACTAACGTTTATTTATGTCTACCAATCTTTAATTTATGTGGGAAGATTATATTAAATAGTAGTTACATTACTATTCATGTTAAATTTTCGATTTTATTGAAGTAAAATTTGATTAATTGATGTTACACTTTTTAGAAAAGTCTTCTAGTAGTGTACTAATTTTGTTATAGACTATGATTTGCTCATTTGGTAAGATTGTATAAGAATTGAAAATGTTTTGATAGTTTTCACAATTGGTGGGGTTTTTATGTCTATAAGAGAAAATACAACTTAAAATATTCAAATTGTATGTCCAAACATGGTTTGAAACTAGGTTTCAAACCATGTCCAAACGGGGCCTAACTAAGCCTTTCTATTGGAACTTTGGAAGTAGTTGAGAAAACACTGTGTGTCCTTGAATTTTTGCGACTTGGTAAGTTTGGTCGTTGCATTAACTAACAGCTCATGTTTTTAAACCCTCAGTTTTAAAATCTGTATGCTTTTAATTTGTGACCTAAGTGAAGCTGCCAATTTTATGAGGTTTTTGACTGATGTTAATGTCTTCTTCCTAACCAACCACTTAAATTATTAAAGGGAAATTTTTAAAGCTACGACTTACAAACTATCCTCCAGAAAATTAAGGCATAAATTAAGAACCAAGAAATCAAATTTTGCGTAAATTGCTTAATTAAAGAATGAAATCATTGCTTAATGTCCCTCATTCCACCCCCTTTCTTCTCTTCTAGTTTATCCTTGATTAGGTATTTTACCATAGAAAAGTAACTTCTAATAAAGAAAAAATATTTCTGAAGGTAGAGTTGGAAATTTACCTATGTGGATACAATGACATCAGAATGGTCTATTGAGATAGTTTCATGACAATAAATTTTTATTTCGATGATTAGTGTGGCTAAGCAGATGAATAAACGCAAGAGTAGAGTTTCTTTTTGACTTCACTTTGAATAGTTAAATATCATGACTATATTATAAATTTTGTACGTAATATTACATATTTGAAACTTACCAATGTGGGAGCAACGGGACAAAGTGAAAGATAAATAAAAACCAGAGGAATGGAGATGCGGGGCATCGATCCCCGTACCTCTCGCATGCTAAGAGGGCGCTCTACCATCTGAGCTACATCCCCATGTGTGAGCGGATTTCGTACAGACCATCCATATCGAATATTTTGAAGTTGGTAAAGACCCGCCCCTTATTTTAGTCCGAACAAGTCTTTGAGAACCCCGGACATTGACTTCTACCAATAGTGAACTATTAAGGATCGCATCCTGCACATTACAACTAATTTATCTTCCACTTATAGGAGATCAATGAAACTTCGCTCAAGTGTGTCCATCACCATAAATGCCAGAATTGAGTGTCGAAGACATGATTCTGGTAGATATAAAGATATATAGAAAGGAGGCGAGAAAGGTAATAAGGACTGAAGCCGCTACACTAATATGTTGTCAGCGATTAGTTACTTTAGATTAACAAAAGTTGTGAATCTAGATCTCTTTAATGAACTTTTACTATGGCTTTCTATTCATATGAATGGTGGTTCAACATGCATTTATAGCCAGACTAACAAATTGAATATAGCACTTCGCTACTAACCAGGAAAATCGAATGGGATGGAGTTCAAAACTACGATTTAAGCATGTTTTGTTAGAAAACTGGGAATATATAATTTCTCAAAAGGAAAGGGTCTTCACTCTTCACTGATTAAGAAAATGTTCGGATTCATTCTTTTAACTATGTCCAGCTTTATCCTCTTGAAAGTGTATTATAGCTATCATATAAATGAGTCAATATATTATTTCAATTTTTTAGCCGCTATTACACAATTTTTTAGTCATTAATTATATCATTATGATCACTATTTTACTATATATACATATCTTTTTCTTTTGAGAGGGGCATCTATCAAGAAAAACTCTGCTCCTTCCTTCTATTGTGTTAGAGTTTTCTTGTCTATTTAATCTTTGTTGTTTCTGCTCCTAATTTATATTAGAAGAACTTGTACATCACCGAAATATCCTTAATGACATTGTTCCTTGTAATGCCTGAAGCAACAATAATTTCAGTATTTTTCCGACATATTTTTGGTTAATATATGTATGGATTCTTTTTTCCCATTTCTTCTGCATATGGAGTTGCTATTTTTTCCAGTTGACTCTCTAGTTGACAGACTAAACCTGAATGTATTAACTAGTCGAGTTTGTTCCTATATATCTTCGTAATTGATGCATTTCTTTGTTTAGTTTCTCTTTTGGTCATGGAGACTCCCTAAACTCTCCAAATGTTATACTACTAACATGAATAATCTGTCATACAAAATATTGATTACATTTTATACATCTCTGTTAGGCAATCTCAGAGTCTTTATTTTCCCCCTTAATTGCTCCTTCAAGGTACATCACTAATATTTGGAGGGATCTTTGGAATTTTAACTTCTAAGAATTTGTGATCACCACTCAAGAATGCCTCTGTTTTCTTCCAGTCTGCATTTTCAGGCAGTTCAATCCTCCGAACACAGCCGTGTTCCCACCAGTTTCCAGCTCTCCAGTCCTTCGTCCCGGTCTCTATTTTTAGCCTCAACTGCCCACTGACCTCTAAAACTTTCCCATCCTCAACGGAAACACGAATGCCAGCTTTACCAACTCCTGTTGCAGATATCACAAACGATCACTAAATTTATTCCCTATAACATTTAAAGTCACGCTAATAATGTTTGTCACCTCAAAGTTACTGAATTTACCTACTATATTTACCTACTATAATACTAAAGTTACAAAACTACCTTTTGTTACACTAAAGACACTAAATTATGTCTGAATTAGTTAGAAAATATAAATGACTTGAAGGTCAGACTTCCAACATCGAGTAATTGTTGTTACTTTATTTGTTTATTTGGTTTCATTATTTATCTTTGAATTGTCTTTTGTTTTATAGAATATGGCTAGTCAAATTTTCACATGGTGATTTTTTTCTCTATAATTTGTATTTTCTGATTTGGAAATTTGACCTTCCTGTTATTTGTGTTTTCTGATTCGGAAATTTGACTATAATTTGTATTTTCTAAGCAAACATGTAATTCAGTCACTTTAAAGTGACAAAAATAGTACTGTTCTAATTGTGACTTTACTTATAATCGCTATAATTAATTATTTTAATATGACAAAAATTAATTTTGTGACATTATTGCATATAGTGAAAAAGTTCCCTAACCATACGTGAAATCAATAGGCTAATGTGTTGTAGATAGGGTGTACATGGACCGGGGTTCGGAAACCAAACTAATTGCGTCGGGTTTTTAAATTTATACACCAAACCAAACCAATAAAATTCGGGTTTTTCAACCTCGGGTTTTCTCGAGTTATTCGGTTTTCTTGGGGTTTTCGGGTTTTTTTCCGGAATAGTCTTGACACAAAACATATAACTTTTACTTCAAATATTTCTTTAGTCCTAGGAAGATACAACTATATAATTAAGGTGTTTCTTAAGAAAATAAAACAAAACGTGAGAAGAGTGATGACACTGTATTAAAATATTCAACAAAAGCTAATATAATCGGTTAAAATAAATATTGCTAATTAACAAGCCATAAAAGAAAATGACCATAATCTAATAATACTAAGTCATGCTAAAATAAGTATTAATTACATGACAAAGAAAAAAAATTTAAGTTATGTATTTTTACTCTCTAAATCAATTATGCAAAACTAAAAAATAGATATCCAACATTATTGTCATTCCTAGTGATAAATTGAATTTCTTTTGTTAGCATTAGTGTTGGGTTGGTTTTGGTTTGAACTTTATTTGAGTTACTAATATCCATAGGATATAAAACTTATTGACATTCAAAATTCTAAGTTCGAGCTTGAATAATATGATAATAGATAAAAAAACTACGAAAAAATTTAAGAAATATTTATAAATTACATTACAAATAAATATTTTTATGTATAAAATATTTTAAAAATTGAATACATGTACTGTCGGGTTGGTTTGGTTCGGTTTGACTTTTTTTAGTTAAAACCAAACCAAACCAATTATGGTCGGGTTTTTTGTTTCAACATCAAACCAAGTCAAACCAAACCACTAGTAGGATTTTTTTCTCGATTTGACTCGATTTATCGGTGCGGTTTATCGGTTTACTTTGTAAACCCCCGGTAGACATGCAACATACTTGTTACAATTTTCTCGACAGGACTATAAAATTCAGAGGTGGAACTAGATGTTCTAGCTACCGGTTTAGAAAAAGCTCTATATTTGTGTTAATAGATCCACTGAGAGCCTGTTTGGATGGGCTTATGCTTATAAGCTGAAAACAGCTTATAAGCCAAAAAAAATAAGTTGAGGTAGTCTAACTTATTTTTTTTGGCTTATAAATTGTTTTCAGCTTATAAGCTGCTTTAGATAAGCTAAGTCAAATGTGCCTAATTATTTTTTTGAGCTTATTTTAATCATAAAATGACTTTAAGCTGGCCAGTCAAACACTCAAAAAAGCTGAAAACAGCTTATAAGCAACTTATAAGCCAATCCAAACGGGCTCTGAATATATAAACTGACTATTTGAGAATTCACAACTCATAACTAAACTCAAAATTAGGAGGAACTTACCTGGTATTTCTGCTCTCAATACATAATCTGTGTCAGTTTGAGCCCAATCAACTGTGCACTGATTATTAGAGCTTCGAGCATTGGACAATAACACATCTGAATCAAATTCCCAAAGTGGAAATGCATCTGAAGGATCAAAAAATTTCCCAAACAATAATGGACTAAACAGTGAACCTTCACATAGAACTTTATGTGTTATAAAATTCCCCTTGTTCATCAATGTTACAAACACATCTTCTTTTAATAGAACACACCATTTTTTGGGGTTTGGTTCTTCAAATTGAACTTCAAACTGTTTGTAGCTGGTCATTGAATTCATTTCAAGGATGAAAAAGAAAAGAAATTTGAATTTTTTCAGTACTGATGGAGGAGAATTTGAGACGTCTTATACTACTATAGTACTATTAGTGATGACTATAAACAAAGCAGAGAACAAATTCTCCAGGAATATTTGGAAAAATGTGCTGTAAAGATAAGGGAATATATTTCTTTTCAAGATCTTTTTTCTCTTATATACGTAAAGTATGAGAAAATTACACGTGGAACACCAGTGCAAATTAGCGGCAGTCATTGAATTGAGGCGACGTGGTATAATAAAATGACTTTAGGTTATATACTTATATACATGATACCGACGTGTTGCTTGTTAGTTGTTACGACAGGTAAAAGTAATCTAATTGGAGTAATTTAAATTCTTTAATTGATAATATATGGTATGACTTAAAACTCAAATGAAAATAGCCAGGGCCAGAGCACTGATTATGAGTTCGGCGAAACACAGTAATATTGACAAAAAACATTGTCTTTATATTAAAAAAATTATTTAACATGCAAAATAATTCTTCCAAAACCTTGTGAATTATTTTTTAAAACCCAAACTCAAAATTCTGAATCCACCATCATAACAAATTGTTTGTCATATAAGTGTACTTGAAGTCTTGAAGTACAAGGTCAAATTATTCCATGAATATTTTGGTATTCTTGATTTGCACGTCCTTTTCAAAATTTTGGACTTAGCCAGAGACCTTATTGCAAGAGGAAAGTCCACTTCTATGGGGTTCAAAAGGCTTTACTGATTATTGAAGGAGCAGTTCGGAGAGAGGATGTCATTAAAATTTACTCAATATAACAGTAAAGTCGAACAAACATATTACGAGTATAAATATTAAAGTAATTGGACTATGTGTAACTCAAAGTAGAAACGATTGAAATGCCAAGTTTTGGTGCCAGGTTGTGGCGCGTCATTCGTCACATCAACGCTTTGCTACTATGTAAATTTCATATCATAAAAATAAAAAAAGTTTCATCGTTTACAAAATTCAACTAATCGTACTTTAAGCAAAAGATAATTGAAAAACATTTAATTGACGAAAGGTAAAATAAAAATAGATCTCTATATAAGTCGTTTGGTTCTAGAAAAGTTCGAGAGCACTGATATGACACAATATTTTTTGAGAAATTCACACATAATTCAGTTATTATAATCTGACAAAAGATAATTTTATAACTTTACTATTATATATTGGATAACGTTCACAAATCATATGTAAAATTAAAGAAAAAATGAGCTAATTTCAATGTAATTTTTAAAAAATTAAGAAATAAAATGTAGTAATTCTAGTGAAGAAGTGAAGTGTGAAAGGAATATTTGGAAGTGCATTTACATGCTGATGATTAATCACCAACAGTTTCACTATGCAACTTTTTCTTTCAACTTTCTTCAATATTTCTTCATTTGTGGAAAATGGAAATTAAATAAGCTTTAAGCAAATGGCATCTGCAGATCCACTATAGGGCAAAAAGCAGATGGTATCGGTCAGATTCACATAGCAAAATTCATGGCCATTGCAGGTTGGAATTATTAATACTCAGATCGACCCTTAAACTTGACATGTTTTGTAAGATAGGCATATAAACTTATAAGGTGACCAGATAAACACTTAAACTTACTCAAAGTGTATTTTTCAAGTTTTTCAGTTGTTTTGAAAACAAAAACTATATTTTTCAAACACTCACAATTTTCATGGCCAAACAAGCCCTAAATATATCACAAAATATTTTTTTTAAAATGCAAAAATAAGGCAAACGCATATACATGAGACTATAAATGTGCACTTAAACCAATAAATACTCGCTAATCGCAATTTTGCAGCTTTCAATTAACTCGGTTTTTTTTTACACTTGAATAATTAAAAAACAATAACTTTAACCAATAAAAATCCTTAAAAAAAGAAATTTCAAATTAAAAAATTTCTTTTTTTTAAGGATTTTCTTCTCGGCTTTACAATTTTCTTAATTTGAAATTTCTTTTACACTTGAAATACTGAACTTAGAAATTTCTTAATTTGAAATTTCTTTTTTTAAGGATTTTTATTGGTTAAAGTTATTGTTTTTTAATTATTCAAGTGTAAAAAAAAAATTCGAGTTAATTGAAAGCTGCAAAATTGCGATTAGCGAGTATTTATTGGTTTAAGTGCACATTTATAGTCTCATGTATATGCGTTTGCCTTATTTTTGCATTTTAAAAAAAATATTTTGTGATATATTTAGG
Source organism: Lycium barbarum (assembly GCF_019175385.1). NCBI lineage: Eukaryota > Viridiplantae > Streptophyta > Magnoliopsida > Solanales > Solanaceae > Lycium > Lycium barbarum. Next base: position 4,595,543 of record NC_083347.1, read on the forward strand.
GCTTGTTTGGCCATGAAAATTGTGAGTGTTTGAAAAATATAGTTTTTGTTTTCAAAACAACTGAAAAACTTGAAAAATACACTTTGAGTAAGTTTAAGTGTCTATCTGGTCACCTAATAAGTTTATATGTCTATCTTACAAAACATGTCAAGTTTAAGGGTCCATCTAGGTATTAAGCCTACTCCTTTTCAATACTTAAAAAAAGCCACTTTACTTAGGAAGTGGGCTACTGCTGAAATTATTGTTGCTCTTTGATGATATTTGCTAACATTGCAATCTTTCGTCAACTATTGAATCAAGGAGGAGACTTTTATAACCGTCGGATCCAGGCCACCTTACAAGCATTTTTTTTTTCCAGTTTCACGGAATACTTGTTACCCTCTCTATCAGATACCGAATAACTTTGTTCACTCCTCCTGAAATTAGTTATGGAAGACACTCTGTAAATTCAAATTAGTTTAGTTGAGCTCTAAGTATCCTTTATATATTATTATTGTTTTATATAATTTTTATAACCTTAAACAGTTCAAATTATATATATATATATTCCAAATGTTGATAAGATTTTTTACATGTCAAACACAATTTTATATACTACGCACAAGTTAACATCTTACATTTTGACCCTAATCAAATCGACTTAATAAAACAAGATAGACGGATTATATGAAAATTTTCATAATCTTAGGGAAATTTGCGATTTTAGTCGTTGAGATATTCACAAACTCTAATTTTACCCTTGTGATATCTGGTTAAGACATTCAACTTTTATCTAATTAAGATGTGCATTTTTTATCCATTTGCTCGCGAATCTTCACAAATTTAACGAATTATTAAATGTTAGACATTTAATTATCCATGTATTATGTTAAATTCAAATTGTAACTCCATAATTGAGGGTCATACAATTGTAAAGACGATCTAAATATAACATATATTCTGTACAACGGGACCAAAATACACATTTCAACAAAATGGAGTTTAATTTTTAAATATGCTAAGCCAAATATCAAAAGATCCAAATAAAAATTTATCGATAATTGAACAATCGAAAATGCAATTATCCCTCATATTTAATAACGTAAATGAACCACCCTTTAGCGGCCATGCATGGATCTCTTTAGCGTCATTTTCGCAATGGAAATTCAAAATAAGGAAAAATGATTGCAAAACAAAAAAAAAAAAAAATGTAGAATTTACACCCTGAACAACAAAAATGCAAAAAATGATTGGTAAATTTTGTTAGCATCCATACAACAACATTTCTTGAAGAACAAAAATTCACTTTTTTTTTTTTTTTTCTGTCCAAAGAATTATTTCGGGTCAATTTTATGTCCATCCTTGACCCGCACCCAAATTCTTGTATGATTATTTGTATATGAGCATTTTTGCTTGATCTTGTTTCATACAAAAACCCCAAGTGAAAAAAAAAGAATTTTATATTTCTTTTTTGATTTTTTGGGTGCGGGGCATAGGTTTTTTGAATGGCACGTTCATTGTAAAATTGTAATTATTATTCTTGTTTGGTTTTAGGAGGTGGGTATTCGATCATTGCAAAAAAAGGCTTTTTTTTAATTTTTTTATTTGTTTATGGAGTGTGTTTGATGGCACTGTAATTAAGATTTTGCATGAAATTTTGAGGTGGTTGAAAGATTCTTGTAAAAAGGTTGTGATTAAGACTTTTGGAAGTGGAAAGATTGGTGTTTTTTTTTTTTTTTTTTTTTTTTAACCTGTTTGGAGTTGGGAGGTTAATGTAGCAAAAAAAAATTGATCTTTTCGTGTGCCCTTTGGGAGAATTGAGGAAGGGAACATAAAGGGGTTTGTGGGGTTTATCTAGAAATATTCATGAAAAACATATTTTACTTCTTTGATGTTCTAACAAGGGCAAATGGGTGTGAGAGGAGTAGTTCATTTCTTAGTGTTCTTGTTTATGTCTTTTTTCACTTTGGTAGCAGCACCTGGAAGCAAGAAGGACTTAGATGATCATTTACTTGCCAATCTCATCAAGTCTGAGGAGACTAATAGGGACATGGTACTAAACTTTCTTATTGTATTTTGAGCTTGAGCCATTCTGATATGCAACCAAATGTGCGTTTAAAAAAATTTGAGTTACCTAATTGGTCTTTTATTGTTAATTGGATAGTATAGCTCTTAGCCGAGGGTCTACCGGAAACAGGCTGTCTATCTCTTCGAGGTAGGGGTAAGGTCTGCCTATACTCTACCCTCTCCAGACCCACCTGTGGGATTACACTGGGTATGTTGTTGTTGTTGTTGGATAGTACAGCTCTTCTTGAGCAGCATTAGGGGGAATTTAGCATTAATCAATCCCTTGCCTTCGACAAATATGTAGCAGTAGGATTTTTTGATCACAAACTAGCATATGTTTCCTAATAAAATATGTAGCAGTAGGAGTTTGTGATAACGTACTAGCATATGTTACTCGATCACTTGCCTTAGCTCTTCTTGAGCATCAATTTCTTATGTTGTCGAATGATTCATGCCATGCAGTTTGTAGCAATTAATGAGAGAATCTGCTATTCTCTATTACTAGTACAACCTGTGCTTTATCTCATTTCTGGATCAAATAAGTATCTGCTGTGCTGTTCTCTTGTCCCACTAACTTTGCTTTGACTTGTGACAGTGTTTTATGTTCTTGTTTTTATTAACATAGTGAAAAGAAAATTGAGTTTGCATTAAAGACAGGGTCTGTAGATTTACCCACTAATTGATATCTTTAATACCAAAGCAGAAGCACTTAGCAAGAAGCCCAAAAAACCCTCCAAGTTCCCTGTTGTTATAACTCACTCGAACCTGGATCAGCATCCATAACTCCACCTGTGAATTTCCATTCTCAAAAAAAAAAAAAAAAAAAAAAAAGTCCTTTGACTCTCCTGAAATGAATTCTTGTGAGATTTTAATACTAATTTGATATGTACATGTTTGAGAATGAGCATTCATAGGGAAGTTTGATCAAATCTTCTGCTGCAGGTTGAGCTACTGTGGTTGAACTGTAGGGTAGAGTTAATACGTGCTAATGAAGCTGTTGAAGATCTCGAGTATTATGTCGCAGAAGATTCAAGTGGGGGAGAAAAAAATAAGCATGTCGATGACTTGCATCCGCTAGTTAAGCAAGCCCTTCTAGGTTGTTTGAGGGAAAAAAATCTCTTGTTTCTTATATGTGGAGAGGAGAAGGGCTCACCAAATCGGTATGCCAGGTGTGTGGAGTTTCTATTTTCCTTGCATGGAGCTCCTAAACGGCGCAAATTGAAAGAAGCCCCTAATCCACCACCTGCCCCTCCTAATTCAAAGCCATCTAAATCAAAAGATGACAAAAACTCAAAAAAGAAATCTGCAGCTAAAGCCAGTAAGAAAAAAGACGCGGTTGGGGTTCCTATTATTGCAGCTGCCGCCGCCATATCTGTTCTCGTAGTACTTCTGTGCATATGCTGTTGTTGTAAGTGCTGTAGGAGATCCAAAAAGGGGTTGAATGATGAGAGGCCTCTTCTTAGCTTAAGCTCGAGCGACTATTCTTCATCGCATAAGTCATCTGCTTTAGGAGCTTCATTCAGTAATGGTGGTAACCGTTCATTCAATAACAATCCCAATGATGATCCTAAAATTGAGATTCGAAGGACAGGACCTGCTGGAATGCCTCCCCTGAAACCTCCCCCTGGTAGGGTGTTTTCTTCTGAAGCTACTGCTAAGCCAACCCCACCCCCACCTCCGCCTCCTGCAAAGCCAACAACTCCTGCACCTGCTGCACCACCTCCACCACCAGTAAAGCCTTCATCTGCTGGTCCACGTCCTCCTGCACCTGGACCTCCTCCTCCTCCACCTATGAAACCTGGTCCTCGACCGCCACCTCCCGCCGGTGGTCCACCTCGGCCACCTTCCTCAGGCTTGAAGCCACCTCGACGTTCGCCTCTTGGACCAAATGCATCCACAAGTGCTTCAACTGAGGAGGAAGATACTGATGCCAAAACCAAGCTTAAGCCTTTCTTCTGGGATAAGGTTCAAGCCAACACTGACCAATCAATGGTTTGGCATCAAGTCAAGGCAGGATCTTTCCAGTAAGTCTATTTCTTGCTTTTTATGCAGCTTTAAAATCATTTTAATTTAGGAAGGAGCTCAATAGACAGTGAATATCCTTTAACAGGTTTGATGAAGAGCAGATAGAGACTCTATTTGGATATGCTTCTGCTGAGAAAAAGAAGAATGGGTCAAAGAAGGACTCCGCCCAAGATGCTTCCAACCTATATATTCAAATCATTGACCAGAAGAAGGCACAGAATTTATCTATTCTTCTTAAAGCCTTAAACGTGACAACTGAAGAAGTTTGTGATGCACTGAAAGAAGGTGATCATCTGTTCCTTCTTTCACTCCTTCAATGTTTGAAAATCAAAGAACTGCTAAAAAGAATGTCTTCTTTGGCACTATATTGAATAAAAACCCATGTTGTACGTAGAGGCTTCTATGATCGTTTGCAATGATTAACAGATAAATAATGTTTGCATCTTATTGCTTCAGCACGCATTTAACTGAAGGAAAAATCTGTGAAAGATTGAAATGAGAAAATTTAAGAAGTGTATGAAGAGGAGTGTGGAAGATGAAGAGGACTGTGGAAGACTTGTCTGCACATTCACTTCTCAATTGTTTTAAGATTTTTTTAGGCCAATTATTATTATTATTGTTATCTTGTAATTCAAGGAAAGCATTGTGCTTAACTTATTGTCGATTTTCCATCTCCTTCATGCCAAATCATTGAATTTCTTAAAGGTCCTCAAAGATTTAGTTCTAGCTGTATGCCATACTTCTGTGGTGAACTATTTACATGCCTTAATTCCATGTGCCACTCTCAGCTCTCGGCAGCGGGGGTTAGATCATTGTATCGACCTCTGATTCTTGATCCTTAAAGATTTATTTGCTTTTGTATTCTATTATTATTTCTGAAATTGTTCTTGGAAATTGTTGTTTAAATGCCTAATTATACTTGATTTAATGCTTAGTTATTAATTCAAAATCACAAAATCATATTTCTTGGAAGTGGAACGTTGTTTGTTGTTAGAGTTTGCAGCTACCAAAGCGTGACTAGTGGTTTAAATTTACTCAGGAAATGAGCTGCCTGCTGAACTCATTCAAACTTTGCTTAAGATGGCACCAACTGCGGAGGAAGAACTGAAACTGAGGATCTACGCTGGGGATCTTTCTCGGCTTGGGCAGGCAGAGCGGTTCCTGAAAGCCTTGGTTGAGGTTCCATTTGCATTCAAGAGGCTAGAGACATTGCTTTTCATGTGCACTCTTCAGGATGAGGCATCCCTGATTAAAGAATCATTTGCCACCTTGGAGGTCAGATTGTTTTCTTGATAAAGTCTACTTTTGGGTTGTAAAGAGTGAAATCTCCTAACTTGTTTTGTGGTTTTCATATTGTAAGAAATACTCTGAAATATTCTGGAACTCGCTGAGATCAGGAACTTGTACTTCCAACACTAATCTAAGTGGAACTTGTCTGAAGAACCAATGTGTTTATATGGACATTTCATTGTTGCCCCTGTTATATGTTGCCGACCAAAAACCTTGGCCTCTTTACAAGCATAATTGACCTTACAACAACAACAACTATAGCAACAACTATGCCTCAGTCCCAAATAACTTGGCTATATGAATCCTTACTGACCAACCATAACTGACCTTGTTTCCTAAAAATGATCAAGAACCATATTGACTGAAAAACAAGTGGGCTGATACACGGAAATCCACCTTGGAAAGTGACCGTAATTATCATATAAGATGCCCAATGTTATCATATAAAATGCTGATATTAGTAAGAAGATTGTGTTTGTGCATCTAAGGCTATAACAGGTGTTATGTTACACTGCTTTTTACTCTGCTTTATTGTGGTTGTGTTACCTGATTCTATTTGTCTTTCCCTATGTTGAAGTAAAGCAGAGTTTTCTAGAAGCTTGGAATTTCAAATAATTATCGACTTTCATGATGGAAAAGTGGCAGGAGAATTTTGGAACTTCACTTTGCAATACCGAAATATGACCTGCATTTATAGTCAAGCTTCTATATTTGTGGCATCTGTTAGTAGCTTATGTTTGTATTATTCTTAACTTTGGTGTTTCATGCATGTTCTTATGTGGTCCAGGCTGCTTGCACAGAACTCCGGAATAGCAGGCTGTTTCTCAAGCTCCTTGAGGCTGTTTTGAAAACTGGCAATCGAATGAATGATGGAACATTTCGTGGTGGTGCACAAGCATTTAAACTTGACACGCTTCTGAAATTATCAGATGTAAAAGGAATAGACGGGAAAACTACGTTGTTGCATTTTGTTGTTCAGGAGATAATCCGTTCAGAAGGTATACGAGCTGCCCGTGCTGCCAGGGATCAACGAAGCTTGTCTAGCATCAAGTCTGATGATCTGCTCGAGGATTTGCCTCAGGATTCAGAAGATCAGTATCGAAATACTGGTTTACAAGTTGTCTCCGGTTTGAGTAGTGATCTTGAACATGTAAAAAGAGCTGCAATTCTGGATGCAGATAACTTAACAGGCACAGTGGCCAAACTTGGCCATGCACTTATAAAAGCGCGCGATTTCCTAAATTCAGAGATGAAGAATATAGATGAGGAAGATGGATTTCACCAGACATTGAAGAACTTTGTGCAGAATGCTGAGGGTGAAGTCATGTCGTTACTTGAGGAAGAAAAGCGAATTATGGCTCTTGTTAAGAGCACGGGTGATTATTTCCACGGAAATGCTAAGAAGGATGAAGGTCTGCGATTATTTGTGATTGTTAGGGATTTTCTGGTTATTTTGGATAAGGTATGCAGAGAGGTGAAAAATGCTCCGAGAAAGTTAAATAGCACACCAAGGAAAGAAAATGTAGCCCTTACAACTTCAGAATCTACCCTTTCACCGCGACCTGATCAATCCATCCATTCACCACGGCTTGATCAATCCACCACGACCTCTTCACCACGACCTGATCAATCCACCCCTTCACCGCGACCTGATCAATCCACCCCTTCACCGCGACCTGATCAATCCATCCCTTCACCACGACAGCGACCGGATCAATCCATCCCTTCAGCACGACCTGATCAGCATCGGAAGCTTTTTCCAGCTATCGCAGACAGGCGAATTAATGATTCTAGTTCAGACGATGACACTCCTTAAATACAATTTTCTCAAAAGGTACAAGGTACCTAGCTCTTATTATTTGTTTCCCTTTTGATTAGTTCTATTTTGCCTAGCTATAGTAGATGTTCTAGGATGTTGAGATACCCCCATTGTGTGTCGTAGTGGTCAATTAAGTGGGAGGAGAACCATGAAGTCTTAGGTTCAAATCCAACGGAGACAAAAACACTAGGTGATATCTTCGCATTTTTGCACACAAGTTAGCCCGGACACCACGGTTATAAAAAATAAAAATAAAAAAGAGAAAAGAAAAAGGATGTCGATGTTATGATATATGCTACCTAGAGTAACTTATTTATTTATTTGTTTGTTTGTTTCATGTTATGATTTGCTTAGGGATCTGGGTACAACAAAACCAACTATGCTTCAATCCCAAGCAAGTTGGGATCGGCTATATAAATCCTTATTGGCCATGTTGCTCCATTTAAGCCTGTCTGAGTTTGATAACTGCTTAGGTATCTTAGTGAACGAAGATAATGGGATAAATTATTTTTCATTTTAGAATCCCAGGCATGGTAGATAGAAACCCGGAGGAGATTGACTCGTTGCTTGGTAGGCTAACTTGAGCGGAGCAGAGACCTGACAAAAGCTACGGTTTCAGAGATGATCTGCTACATGGCGCTACATCAATGTGTCCTTTCTTGCAGCTCGCTTGTTGTCCTTTCTTGCAGCTCACTTGTACTTAAAAAAGTAGCTAGGATCATTCTTTTTGTTCTTTGAAATTATTTTTTGTCAATTTTGCTGATAATTCTTTGTTCGAATGAGAGTTGCCCTGTGCATTATTTTTTGGTTGTGTTTACACGAAAGAAAATGTTGATAGCTTCTTGTTCCGCCACCGAAAATTATTTGATTAGTCTTTTAAAAAGCACCTGATTGTTCTTTCCAATTTTCTTGTCTTTTGCACTGGGCTTGGGTATTTAAAAGAGTTATTGTACACTTCCTCAGTTTCATGTAAGCTCAAATTAAGTTCTATGATATTCAGCACAATATTTGGTCCATTAAACTACGGCTGAGAATTGCATAAACAGTTTGAGGCCACTCTTTAAAATGTTATCCCTTTATCTTCTTTTTTTTTTTTTTTTTTTTTGGTGCAAACATAGACTCCCACTTCCAAATAACAAGAAGCACAGGGCAAAAACATCCATTACAAGAGGGTAAAATAATGTTGCTTTTAAGGGTTCAAAAGCCTATGAGAGTTATATTGGAAATCTACTGCCAGATAATATCATGGTATATCATTTCAATCTACAAAGATCTGAAAACGAAAACTTAATTTTGGGTTCTAAAGAGTAATCGTATTAATTTTCTTCCTTAAATATCACATTAGAATTCTCTTCCAATGATGCAAGTTTTTTTTATCTCATCGTTGCTTAATGGCAAGACGATGTCACAGCATGACGAAGTTCTAACACAGCTATAAAAAAGATATTAGAGATGGAATGATGATAAAAAGATTTCTTGAAAAGAGAAAAAATCTTGAGAAACATAATTTCTTGAAAAGAGAATTTTTTTTAGAAGACGTAAAAAAGGTGATAGAGATATGAGGATGACAGGAAAATTTCTTGAAAAAAGAAAAAATCTTGAGAAACATAATTATGACAAAAGATAATAAAGATATGACAACAATTAAACATGTAAACAGAGAACTAAATAATTACAAAGTTAGACTTTTATTTGACAACAAATTTAAGATCCAAACATTTTCTTTTACTCTCTAATTCTCTTTTCTTATCAACTAAATTAAGCAAGTTACAAATGATAAATCCTTTGTTTAAACAAACGTACCAATATTAGAAACTAGAGAAATATGCTCCAACGCTTTCCAAGGTTCTTCCCCCAAAAGTAATTATTTGTGATTTTTGTATATAATATTTAAACATACAGTAAATAATCTGTTACCAATAATTTTGCAATAGAAAAATTGCAAAGAAATTGAATAAGCTCAAACTAGGGACACTATTTTTCAACCAGAGAGGGTAGAATTTAAGTGCCTACGGAATTTACAGCAGTAAAATTAAACATATTTTGTTACAGTCTTACGGACAATCTTTTCAGGGGATATATAAGTTAAATTAATTTTATTATATAACGGCGGTTAACCATCTCATCAGATCACTTCATATTCAAAACAAGTGTACAATATATTTACTCTTTTTTCTTTCAGTTTTGCACTCAAATCTTTTTCTCTGAAAAAATGTTACCTGCAGAAGATCCTAATCTTGAAAATACATTTTTTTCATCTTCATCTTCATCTTCAACTTCATCATCACCAATTGCCGATCCACCTCCACAACCACAGCACATTCACAGAAATAATGGTCTACAAGAAAATAGAGCCGCCATTGATATTCTTGAAACAGAACTACTATGTGACGAGTCATTCAGTGAAATTATAGAGAAAGAAGAAGCAGAAGTTGTTACTCTATCTGATGCTTGCTCAACTAATTCCACCGTCTTTGCTTTGAATTATGAACGTAAAAGAAGACGCAGTCCTAGTACTGATGAAGAAGAAGATGGAAATGCAACAGAGGCAGTTTCTGATGGGACTAAATTTCGTAGAATTAATGAAACAGGTGGACAAGCAGATGAGGAAATGAAAGGGAATAAGAATGAAGAAAGAGAGCATGGACAGATTGAAACAGGTGAAGATTATGGAAATCAAGAATCTGTACCAGATAAAGGAGAAGAAGATAGTATAAATCAAGAAAAAGAATTGGCTGAAGGAGAAAAGAAAGAACCTGGAGGGAATAAATTAGGAGAAAGAGATGAAGATCAAAATGGAGGAGGAAAAAGAAAACGCCCATTGTCTGAACCATACAATGCAATCGTGCCGCTATGTTACACAGCTGAAGAAGAAGGCGAAAAATATGAGCACAAAGAACAAAGAGAGAATGCAGGAGGAGAAGATACTATCAATCATCAAAATTCTGAACAAAATGATAGTGGAAATCAAGAATCAGAACAAAACGTAGGCGAAGAGGACAGAGAAAACGATGAAAATCGAGAAGAACGAAAAGCTGCTGAAAAAGGAAAACGCCCAATGTCTGAACTATATGATTCAATCGTGCCTATATGTTCCACAGCTGAAGAAGAAGAAGGCAAAAAACACGAGCACAAAGAACACAGAGAGAATGCAGGAGCAGAACATAGTGGCAATCATCAAAATTCCGAACAAAATGATAGTGGAAAGCAAGAATTAGAACAACATGAAGGCGAAGAGGACAGAGAAATCGATGAAAATCAAGAAGATAAACGAAAAGCTGCTGAAAAAGGAAAACGTCCAATGTCTGAAATATGCAAATTGGAATCCATCGTGCCTAAATTTTCCAAATTCGAACATGGAGGACCATCGGACATACCTGAAGGAGATCAAACTGATAATGAGCTAAACAACAATCAGTATGATAATGATGATCATCAGGATTTGGCGATTTTAAAGTCCATCTGGCATTTCAACTGCAACAATGGGTATATCCCATATCCACAAACAGATGAACTACACAATCACATCATGGATTCAATTCCCAACTTCAAAATCCTCGGCGAGGATTTAACGAAGAAGATCGTAGCATTAGAGGATAATTTCAATACCGTTAGGGAACTGGACGGAGATAATCCTGATATGGCCCGGCCTGTTAATCGAGAAATCTTCGACTTGTCAATGCGATTATGGGGTAATTCTGAAGATAATATAGGCCATGACGATGTTGAACAACAAAATCAGCAGGAATATTATGGTGTGAACATATTGAATAGTACTACTGCTTATGATGATGATGACGACTTGTTGAACTGGGTTTATAGCTTATGATACTAATAGTCAGACTAATTTGTATAAACTTTTTACAGTAGCATTAGGATTTTTAATATTTTGTAGGACCATGATGAGGTAACAATCAATTCCTTTCAATTTATATACACATGTACATTTCTAACTAAAAGTGATCATCGTGAACTTACATGAATGAAGATTGAAGGGGTGTTTTTTTTTTTTTTTGAGTCGAAATGTTTCTCTATTTTCTCTTCAACTTAAAGTGTTAGTCCTTTCGAGTAATTAAAGAGAAAAATGAAGATAGTTGGCATATTTTAACGAGGAACAAACAAATCTAAATTTTGTATGTAACGACGCTGCAAGCTTAGCTATAAATAGTCAGTAACACCACTCTTAAATAAATATTCCCTCCGTTACTGTTTGGGGAGTACTCAAATTGAGTTTATTTGAACTGTAATTTTTTCGAACTTTTTAAAAATATTTTGAATCATTAGTTATGCTGACTCGCAGTATTTTTTCAGTAGTTTCAATAATGTAAATTTTATTTTAAAGTATTCGAAGAATATGTTTGTGAATTTATAGTCTATTTTCACCCTTCAAATAAACTGGGACAGATGGAATAGTATATAGGGTATATTATGTATTAAATAGATCCTCCATACTATAATTACATAATGATCAATCATACATGACGTGTTTTTGCCTTACATTTTAAGACTCTATTTAGGGAGTATAAGGACTATTATTAATTACTTCCTCCATTTTAAAATGTTTGTCTAATTTTAACTTGATACGGAGTTTAAGAAAGTAAATAAGATTTTTGAATCTTGTTGCTGTTAACTAAAGATACGTAGAATATATCAAAATGTCCTTTAATCTGGTGATCTTAAACATGCCGCATGGATATCTGGAATTAAGGAGTTGCCAAAAAGAAGAGGCATGCTTTTTTAAACAAACTTAAAAAAAAAAAAAAAAAAAAAAGACAAACATTTTGAAACGAAGAAAATATGTTGCATGTTCTCAAACATTACAACAACTATGTCACAAGTTGTGGTTCTATATAAACTCTATCAAGAGCCCGTTTGGATTGGCTTACAGCTTAAAGCTGTTTGCAGCTTATAAGCTGAAAAAAATAAGTTGGGGTAGTCCAACTTATTTTTTTTGACTTATAAGCTGTTTTCAGCTTATAAGCTGCTTTAGATAAACTAAGTCAAATGGGTCCAATTATTTTTTTGAGCTTATTTTAAGCATAAAATGACTTTAAGCTGGCCAGTCAAACACTCAAAAAAGCTGAAAACAGCTTATAAGCCAACTTATAAGCCAATCCAAACGGGCTCCAAGTTTCCCTAACTAGAATCATTTCAGGGTAACATTGTTATACTAACTAAAAAAATAAATTGAAAGCCAACCATAAGAATTTTACTGGCATAAAAATCTCTAATAGAGTTGAAAAACTCCTAGAAGTATAGGACTTGAAGTAAACACATTAGTAAAATCTAAGTACTTATTATTTTCAATGATTATCGCCTATAAAAATTGGGCACAATCTTTCACTAAAGGTCTACGTTTTTTTTAAAGAATTTGTAGTTTTTTTAAGATTACTCTCTTTTGATATGATTTTAGGTTTACCTTGTTCCCTTTTAATATCTTCACTCACCATGATTTCACACCTACGTAGCAGTGCATCTGGAGATCAATGCATGACATGACCAAACTATTTCAAGCGACCTCTCATTTTATACTTAGTGTGTGCTATTTTTACTTTTGGCGAATATGATCATATTTTTTATTTTGTTAGACCTCTCTATAACAACCATCATCTAGAATATCATTTCACTATGCCATTTATATTTTTGTGTCTGTTCTTTCATGTTATGAAATATTGTATTTTCCCTACTGCAATTTTTTTTTGTAATAGTCAAAAAAATTTCGGAACAAAATATGTTGTTGAAGAGAGGTTTGACTGTTTATAATTCTCTTTGTTTAAACAAATGTACCAAAATAAAAAACTAGAGAAATAAACTAGAATGTTTTCCAAGGTTCTACCAAAAATAAAACCATTTTCGAGATTTTTTTATAAAATATTTAAACACGTATAAAATAATATTTTGCCATTAATTTTCCGTAAGAAAAAATACAAACAAATTAAGCAGTAGCCTAAAAATAAGTTGTATTACTGTCTAAGAAGTATACTACAGTAAAAAAGTTAAACCAATCTTCAGCTTCATTTTCGCATTGAAAATGTCAATTGTTCAAAATTGGAGAAGGTACTTGATTTCTAAAGCATAGTTGAGGGACTAAAATGATTTTTACCCATTTTCTATCCTATCATTAATTACATAACCATCACATATAAAGTGTTTTTGCTAAACATTTTTTCCGAATTTATCAATAGGTACTATTTTAGTCCATCCGCGTAGAGATATGTTTTCATATTTTCAAAGAACGTTTCCAACGTTGGATGTATCAACATAAAATGAAAAAGACGAAAAAAACTACAAAGTAACTGTAATTTTATGGCCGCCTCAATAAAGGATTTAATACTTCATATTTCACAACTTCTATAAAGTTTTGTAAGGTTCATATTCAGTTTGCCAACTCATAATATCATATTTTTGTTTCTTAATAGTATTGGCTCAAAACAGCTTACGTTCACTTCAATCAATTCATTATATATCTGATACTTCCGTTGCTACATGTACCCCGAAAGTTTATATATCCACAACGCTCTCACCGGTGAAAAAGAATCACTTAGCAATTTTAGCCTATGGTAAGATTTAAACATTTGGTCTCACTATGTGTTAGTCCAACTTCATTGACCATTAAGTTACATCCTGACTTCATCATAGTCCAATCATAAATTGACATGTAAAAATAATCTAAATAGCGTAAGAAATATTTAGACTTTAGTTACATAAAAATTAGTAACCCATTTTGAAAATATGATTACATATAATTTTCTTTCCGAATGTGAACTTTTTTTGGATGGTATTCCGAAGTGAGATATAGTACAGTATTTTAGGAATATGAATTACTTTCTTTCTTTATCAGCTCCATCATTTTCTTTGTTCTTGCTTTCTTTCTCTCTTTATAAGCTCCAACATTTTCATAAAGGTCACCATATCAAAAATGCTACCTACAGAAGAACTGAATGGAGAGAATAGTGAAGGAAAGCAAGAAAAGTCAGAATCTGAAGAACAAGAAATCTTGCCTTGCTTTGATCTTGTTACTGAAATCCTCTCAAGGCTTCCAGTGAAATCTCTCATGCGATTCAGGTCTGTTTCGAAATCTTGGCTTGCTTTGATATGTAGCCCTAAGTTTATTAAGTCTCATCTGAGTTTATCAGCTAATAATAACAAGGACTACACCAACCACAGGGTTATGTTGAGGATCGTTGAACCTGAATACAATCTTAAGGACTTTTCTCTTAAGTCTTTACTTTATGAGTCTATTATGGAGGAATCTAAGTTGGAGGATTACCCCATGAAAAACACCTCTATATCTTTTTCGATTAAGGGGTCGGTCAATGGACTGATTTGTCTTGTAAATGGGACTAAAAATTTGTTTTTGTGGAATCCATCAACTAGAAAGTACAAGAAACTGCCTGATTTTAAAATTAACCCGAAGAATATTGACGATTTCATATATGGTTTTGGATATGATGAGATCCACGATGATTATAAAGTAGTGCGTATTAATAATAGTGGTCACTTGCATGATATTCATGATGTCGATATGTATAGCCTAAAGAATGATTCTTGGCGAAGAATTGATTGTCCTCAGAGTGGAGTGCGATTAATTAGTTCAGGTAAATTTGTAAATGGGAAGCTTCATTGGGCTAGTAGTGCTGGTCTTGGTTTCGAAAGGGGCTGGAGCATAGCCTCTTTTGATTTGGCTGATGAGAAGTGGGGAAAGGTGGAGCGACCCTGCTATAGAGATCAGGATGGGATTCTCATGCTTGGAGCGTTGGGAAGTAATCTTTCTATGATTTGCAAAAATCCAAGTACTCATGTAGATATATGGTTTATGAAAGAGTATGGGGATAAAGAATCTTGGATAAAGATGTTCACCATCAATTATACTCTAGACCCTATGGGATATTTGTTCTCTCAATCCTTTTATTTGTCAAAAAGAGGTGAATTTTTGCTTGTGTTTGAATCCACTTTCATGATATACAATCCAAAGGATAACTCACTCAGATTTCCAAAGTGTCCTAGATTTGGTTGTGCTCTTTCGGCGGAAATTTACATTGAAAGCCTGGTTTGTCCTATTTCACAAAATGAACCAAGAACACAGCAAGAATGAAGGTGGCAGAAGAACGCTACTACAAAAGAACGTTGCTTTTTATATTTTGCAGTACCTTTGGTCCATATTATTTGATATAATCTTTTCATTTTTATCTTATGTGGTGTTTTACATAATGAAGAAGATATTAATTTTATTTTTTCAAATTTACGCTTATTGGTGCTTCGATAGTGTAAGTGTAATTATCAGACCTCTTCAATTCCTATGCTCTTTATACTTATCACCTTAGAAAGATGCAAGTTTAATTAAGGATAATTTAGTCACAATCCTTCTTAGTTTCTAAGAGTAAATAGTTTCTTAAATTGTCAAAGGCAAAAAGACCAAATAATATGGACCGGGGGATGTAACTCTTTAATTCAAACATCCAATATGACCTGCTAATTTAAAACCACAACACTCAACGGTACTTTTGGCATTATACATATACTTGGTTTAATATCACAAGATTCAAAAGTTTTTCTTATTTTCTTGAATTTTGTATTCTTTCAAACTAAAATACATAAAATGAATTGGACGGAGTATTTTTGTATCAGCATTAAAAGAAAAAAGAAAAAAAGATCGACTTGATATGTATCGGTCGCGACAATCGATCTAATGCTTTCACATTTAACACCGTTTACCATATTAGCCATTTGCAATGAAAATATGTGACAAAGGCGTATTATTGCACTAAAAAGCAGCAACTATATTCACACAAACAGAGAGAGGCTTCTGCATATGCTCTTACTAGGTAGTCAATACAACTCGTTAAATAACAGAAATATATATTATTTGTTATGCCTATTTACTCCTGTATATTTTTTATCAGTTGCTTTTTTATGTGTTATTTGAGTCGAGGTTCTTTCGGGAACAGACACTCTCAGCTATCTCTACGAAGTAAGTGTAAGGTACACTCTACTCTCCTCAGAATCCACATGTGGAATAGACTGGGTATATTGTTGCTGCATATTTGATAAGATTGGACCTCTGGGTACTTAGCCTGGCACTTACATTAATGCAATACAAATATACAATGTCTAATGTAGTGAACATATATAGGTTATTTTTCAGTTTGCCAATTCGCATGCACTATTATACTATAACCTTTTTTGTTTTTCTATACCGCAACTAATTCAATAAGGATATCTATCAGGATTAAACAGATGAGAAGAAACTATGTTTAAAGACGTAAATGGAAACAAATTATTACTAGTATTTCTTGTATCGACTAAAGATGAGCCTATGTGTAATTGTAAGAGTTATTGCGTGACCAGGCGGTCAGGGTTCAAGCCATGGGAACAACCTCTTGCAAAAATATAAGGTAAGCCTATCTCCCATGCATAGACTTAATATTGTCTGGCCCTTCCCCGGACGTTGTGCATAGCGAGCTAAATGCACTTATCTACCTTTTCTCATTTATTTGTTTGATTGGAATTTTAACTATTGTTTTCCATGATCAATTTTCAACTTCATTGACAACTAGGCCACACCACTATCAGAAATTGCAAACGATAATTTTATGTACTTTTCTTTAACTATACCTAATTCTCCTTCTTCTTCTTCTTTCATGTGACGAAAACTCAATTATAGTACAGTATTGTAGTGTAATATACAGTATATGAATAGGTAGTTAACAGGAACTAAATGAAATACTTAATTATAAGTTGTTCCCTGAAGAGGCGGTTAGGCAAAAGGAGGTCGTTAAAACTGAATTAATATAACACATTTAAGTCCAGCAATTAGAGAAGGAAACATCTCTTCATTTCAGTTGATCAATATTTCAAAACAAACAAATATTCTTCTTTCTTTCTTTATCAGTTCAAGTATTTTCACATAGAGTCACCATATCCAAAATGCTAACTTCAGAAGAACTGAATGGAGAGAATAACGACGAAGGAAATCAAAATTCAGAAAATCAGGAATCAGATCAACAAGATAATGATGGAATAATTAATGAAGAGCTGGAACTAGAAGAACGAAAAGCAGCAATACGCAAAGGAAAACGTCCCATGTCTGATATCTACGAATTCAAAATGGCTTTTTACTTCTCTCCAATTACATCACCTAAATTGGAGAATTTTGAATTTGGAGAAACGTCCGAAAATGAGTTAAAAGAAGATGATAATGAGTATGATTATCATCAAGATTTAGCAATCTTGAAGTCCATCTATCATTACTACTTTAATCATGGGTTGTTTCCAGATCGTATATCCGATGAACTTATTAAGTACATCGAAGACTTAATCCCAAACTTGAAAGTTCGTGGACAGGCATTGGCTAGTAAGATCACAAATTTACGTCACAATTTCTCATATCTCTTGGAATTGTCAGGAGGGTATTATTACCCTGAAATAATCAGCCCTGTTTATCGCGAATTTTATGACTTGTCCGGGGGTTTATGGCTTGATTGGGAAAACTATTATCCAGTTGACAATGCTGATCAAGAATATGATGATCGACAAGATGATGATGATGGATTAACTAATGAAGAGCTGGAATTAGAAGAACGGAAAGCAGCAATACGCAAAGGAAAACGTCCCATGTCTGATATCTACGAATTCAAAATATTAACTGCAGAAGAGGTATTAAGTTCTGAAGTTGATGCTTTATACTTATCTCCAACTTCATCACATAAATGCTCCAATCTTGAAATTGGACAAACATCAGAGTTGAAAGAAGATTATGATCATGTAAACATGACAAACGAAGAGTTCGATGCAGTTGATTAGAATGTGAGAAACTGATCAATTCTTGATATTCAACGTCGAAGTCTTCATAGCAGTATTTTAATTTCTGTAGGAGTATCAGTTTTAAGTTTCCTAGGAGTATTTTCTTTCACTAAACTGAATCTAGTCATTACAAGTTGGTGTAATAGTTTGCTTGCATTTTTCAATTCAGCTGAAAGTTATTGTAGGATAAGAGTATAAGACATCATGAAAGGTTATCTTGATATGAAATTGTTTCCTTTTCCATATTAGTTTGATGTCTTCTCTTTAACATTAAAAAAGAATCAGATATGTGTTAATTAATCCTCTCTTTCATGAAGGAGAAAAATAACGATCGAATGACAGTTTTAGAGAATACAAAATAGTGGTCATAAATAGTAAGTGATTTTGACTAATTTACTCTAATCTTTTTTCAATAAATATGTACTTTATGTATGTGCTTCAACCAATAATCACGTTGTGTAGTCTTAAAATTTATAATTTTATAGATTATGTAATCAATATTTAGTTTCCAAGCACAATTAATTATATTAAGGGTAAAATGAAAAATATTAATTTTATCTTGAGTAGCAATGAATAGTAGTACTAATTTCCAGACTCATTAGTACAAACATTACACCAGCATTAGGATTTTAAAGTCTTCTGTAGTGTGACACCCCAGCTTAGGAGGAAAGTCCCACATCGGCATAACACAGGAGAGGTGCTGGGTATATAAGTAAACATGCGTTACCTCCTAGTGACGCGATTTAAAGCCGTGCGGGCCTAGGCCCAAAGCGGACAATATCACTAGTGGGCTGGGCTGTTACAGATGGTATCAGAGCCACTCTTGTGTCAGCCTTGTCGATGGGGGGCTAGAGTTCAACTGAGTCTAGGCAAATCCCGGGTAGGCGGGGCAAACCTCAGAGCTGAGTCTAGGCAAATCCCATGCGGTGGGGCAAACCTTAGCGAGGACGCTGAGTCCATAAGAGGGGGTGTATGTGACACCCCAGCTTAGGAGGAAAGTCCCACATCGGCATAACACATGAGAGGTGTTGGGTATATAAGTAAACATGCGTTAAATTCCTCTCAGCTTTCTCTTTCCTATTTTTGTTTGATATATATTGTCTTCATAACTTATATAATTTGGAGATTTGTTCGACAATGTACATTTAACTCAAATTTCAAGTTTTTCTTATATTACATGTTTTACGCAATATATATTAATGAAGAGTTTAATTAATCGTGTAAAAATTATGTACGCTGTCAAGTCACATTTATCTATGGTAGGATCTAACATATTAGGTGATTTTCTTATGGTAGAGTAAGTTAACTTATTATAATATAATATTCAGTTAACTTATTATAATAGAATATTTGCTTTTATTTAAAGGTAATCAGTTAGACTTAATATATTTATCTACTAAGTGATATAGTAATAGTGTAAAACAATATTTAATATAATCGATATATAGAAGTTCATCTAATATAAAGGTATATTTCTATACCATTATTAATTACATAACCATCACATATGAAGTGTTTTTACTAAATGTTCTCATATTTTCAGAGAGTGTCTCCAGCATTGGATATATCATCATAAAATGAAAAAGAAAAATGAAAACTACGGAGTACCTATAACTTTATGCTCGATAATGAATCTATTGCTTCATATTTCACTTCTGCAAAGTTTTGTAACGTTCATATTTGGTTTGGCAACTCATAATATCACTTTTTTTTAATAATATTGGCTTCAAAACCGTATGCACACCCCTCAATTAATTCATTATATATTTGATATTCTCTCTGATACATGTATCCAAAAAGTTTATATATTCACTGGCGCTTACCAATGGAAAGAAAAACCACTTTGTATTTTTATTCTCCGCTAAGATTTGAACATTTTATCTCACTATAGCTCAGTTCAACTTCATTGACCACTAAGTTATTTCCTGATTTCACGATAGTGCAATCATAAATTGACATTTAAAAATAATCTAATAGTATAAAAATTCTTTAGACTATCTTGTATAATGTTTACTACAGATAAAAGAATACGAATAGCCTAGACACCCTCACGGACCCCCAACAAAAGGAAGAGGTTTACAGAACAAAGGTGTACTGTGATTGACTAACAACTACAACATAACCAGTTCCCACAAGTGTGGTCTTGTACGCAGACCTTACCTCTATTTTGGCAGGTAGAGGTTGTTTCCGATAAACCCTCTGTAACACCTCGTAGCTTCGGGTGAAGGTTTGACTCATAAGATTATAATATAATGGAACCAATATGAGGGTTATAGGAAGTGTTTTGAAAACCAATCAAGTCATAAGAAATGTCTTTGGGCAAAGCAAAGTTGGAAGCCACTCTACGGGGCATGTTTGCAAGTGAGTTTATAGAAGGTCTTACTTCCAACAATCATAACCCCTTTATTAATTGAGAATTTGGTAAAACTTCCTTGATGAAAGTTATATCCCTTTGAAATATATTTCCAACAGTATATTATGGGGTTCAAATGGACATCTGTGCAAAGAGTTATGCCCATTTTACTGAAGCCTGTTCGCTGGAAATTTCACCTGAGTTACGATCACTGTTACGGGCCGTAACACGTGTTACGGGCCGTAACAGTGGGCCGTAACACACCAAAAATTTCCAGAACCTCACTGGAAATTTTCATCAAGTTACGGTCAGTCCTTCGTGTTACGGGACCGTAACATGGGGCGTATCTTGGTCCGTAAGTACGTTTCGGGTCACCTGACTTCGGGAGGCCATAACTCTATCATAAATTGGGAATTTGGGAAAACTCAAAGAACGAAAGTTGTAGATAATTGAAATACCTTTCTAACCATGGGTCGTGGGTCCACAGGTGACATCGGGATAGGGAGATATGGACGTTTTAAGACAGAAAGGTCCCAACCCGATTTCAAGTTGGGTCAAACCCATTTCCCCTTGGTATTTAAGGGAAATGTTAACCCTAGCAGCCCCATTTCCTCCATATTTTCAGATTTTATAGAGAGAAAGGGAGAGAGAGGAGAATTAGAGAGAGAAATTAGAGAATCAACCAAGTTGAAGGCCCCGAATCCCGAGGCTCGTGAAGGATAAAGTGTAGTACAAGTTGTTGTCGTCATTCTAAGCTAAAAATCGAACTTGGGGATGTTGATTTCGTGGTGACTACTCATAAAAGGTAATGTTTCTACTCCCCAATCATTTATAGTTGTGAATTGATGAATTCTTAGGAGAATAATAATTGGGTTTGATGAAGAGAATTATATGAACTATGCTATAGTTGTTGGGTTGTTGACTTGGGATTGTTGTATTTATATGAGTGATGGAGAATGATGTTAATTACATCTAATTGAGATTGTATAATTAGCTAGAAGTAATAGAATGGGGAATTGGTGAAGAAAACACCATTAATGAGGGTTGTGGAGCTTCATGCCCACCAAGTGTTTGATAAAATGCTTAGATGAACAAAGCATGGATATTGTTGTTAATATAGAATCCTTATGACCTGTATTGTTATAGATTAAAGTTGAAGGGATTGAAGGACATTGTGATACGCTCAAAATAGGAAGTTAAGGTATGTAGACGTTATCCACGTGTGGGAACATCCTTGTTCTTCCCCATGTTTCAGTATTCCATGATTACACACCAAGTTTTAGGATTCTAGGTATATTCATGCTAAACCCTAGACACTTGAACCATGATGTATATTATATGGTCAGTTACAATTCCGTTTGATTAGTCTTAATTTACTGTTTTGGTAATTGAGACTCAGTCCGTAATCTATGAAAAACCCATAACTTGCATCCCATGGGTTCTATAACACAAGATATGAGATATTATGCTTATTTTCATGAATTTTTTTTATATATGTATTTATTTTCATGTCTTCATGTACCCATGTTCATGTCAAGATTCAGAAATCATGTTTTCAGTTATTTTCATGTTCGGGAGTTGTATTAATACCGAGAAGGCTCAGATAGCCTGAAACTACGTATGCCAACGTAGGATAAGGATCGCTCTGCCCAGTTAGGACGATTCCTTCATGTTTTCCCCATTGAGGGATTTTGGATCCATTTATGTCATGTTCATGTCTCGTGCCCCGGTAAGGTACGAGATGGCTTAGCTGATCGGGCAGAGATCAGACTCCACGTTTCTCCCCGTGGTGGTTCATGTCGGTATTACAGATTATTTCATGTTTACAGTACTCATGTTCATGTTCAGTTTCAGTATTCAGTTTCAGTTTCAACTTCATGTTTATATACTCATGCTCATGCTCATGTTCATGTCCAGGTTTTCAGTTTCAATTCTTATCATGTTATTTCATGTCCCATGTTATTTCATTCAGTTGCTTTACATACCAGTACATTCAATGTGCTGACGTCCCCATTTATTTGCCTTGGGGGCCTACATTTCACGATGCAGGTGTCACGACCCAACCCCGTAGGCCGTGACTAGTGCCCGATCTGGGCACCCGAACCCATCTATTAAATATTATCTCAAATTCTATCAACTCATTCTAGTATATGGCGGAAGCCGACAAGGCTTTATTTCAAATTTAGGTAATTTCCAGAAAAATTTCGGCAGAGTTTCCTTTGTTTTACGGACTATCCAATATACCCTGCACGCAGAAAATACCAACGAAAGCCACACAGGGCTAACCAAGCAATATATAAACATATGCGGACCGGCCGCCTCGGCGTATAGGGTCGCCCAAACAACATATGCGGACCGGCCGCCTCGGCGTATGTGATCGCCCAAACGACATGTACATACATTCATACAGAAAGACCCTAACCCACAAACATGTCCACAGACCTCTAAACAGACCGACAGAATCATATGACGGGACAGGGCCCCGCCGTACCCATGAACGAATATATACAAATGCACTAATAAATATATATACCAAAAGTATAAGCTCCGGAAAGAGAGGAGCACTCCGAATAGCAGAAAGGGTGTCCTAAACAGGTGGATCACCAGGCTGTGCGTCTGTACCTGCGGGCATGAAACGCAGCCCCCGGAGAAGGGGGTCAGTACGAAATATGTACTGAGTATGCAAAGCAGAAGGTACAGAAATAAATCTGAATAATAATCGAATCAGATATATAGAAAATAATACATATCAAAATGTTTATTTCCAAAGTATAAATTATGCATAGGGCACTGGAAAATGTGGTCGCCCGCCTGTCGATGGCGCCACAACACAGCATAACACCAGAAAGTTTCAAATCTCCGAA
This sequence comes from Lycium barbarum, assembly GCF_019175385.1. Classification (NCBI taxonomy): domain Eukaryota; kingdom Viridiplantae; phylum Streptophyta; class Magnoliopsida; order Solanales; family Solanaceae; genus Lycium; species Lycium barbarum. The sequence continues at coordinate 4,618,743 of NC_083347.1, forward strand.
TCCCCGTCACACATCACAACACAGCATAACGCCAAACACAGCATAACGCCAAACATAAGTGGAACCCGGCCCTCGAGCGAGGAGCACGGTGAACCATAAACACAGCATAACCCCGGAATGTATCAAAAAGCGCACGACAACAGAACCGGCCCGGGAACCGGCGAACGATATCATAGTAGGCACGAGCGGAGTAGTGAGGAATCATATGCATAAAATCATTATTATAAATCCGAAGGATAAGTAAAATAGTCATATTCGAAATCGGAATGATAATTATCACTTTTTGATTCAAAGTTGTCGAATTTACATAAAGGGCGTCGCGGGACCCACGGACGAGTATAGACCCGAACTGAGCCCGTCTATGAAAAACATACTCATTTTATATCATACAAACTCCTACGAAAATTTCAAAGCAATCCGAGCTTTTCTGAGGAAATTATGGGCGTTTGAAGTTTTGAAATCGCTAAAGAATGAACTTTAAAACAAAAATCAGCTTTCATGTAATCTTTACAAATTATGGATTCCAAGAACATAAGGATCAATGTTTTTCCATGACAAGGCAAGGATGCCAAAGAACAAATGCGATTCATAAACATGCTCGGATTGTGAGAATAGAGTTTCCTCGAGGCTTATATCATAGCCTATTTTAACTAAGGCATGCCGAAGAAGGAGGATTACTTTACATACCTCGTACGCACTCCAAGCGAATCAATCTAAAGCTAATCCAAATCTACGCCTCGGGCTCCCCAAGGTCTACAAATACGCCAACGAATACCAAACATTAGCTAAGGGCACTTAAGCCATTCATTCCAACTATTCATTAAATTTTACAGAAAATTCGGCAGCATTTCCCCTATAAATAGGCCATCCCGAGAATTTAACTCGCTCAAAATCAACAACAACAACAACAACCAACCTAGCAACATCGATAATCAATTCGAAAGGCAAAATAACAATAGTAACTTTCTTTTACATCATTCAACAACTTTCCAACTATTCGTTTCAACGGCTTACATTCAAGCCACAATATAGCTCATACATTCAATTGTCAACCCGAATTCTTACCAACAACATTCAAGAACTTTCTAAACAGTTTACATAATTTTTCCAACAATCCAATAATTTAATCCAATGTGGCCGAAAACAGCCCCAAACCGAGAGCAGCCCCCTATGCCACACTTCTCAACTTCTATTCATGATTTGTGTCAACAATCCACAATGTAACGATATAATTCTCATAAATATACAAATTACGTCAAACGCACAATAAGCCTCAAATCAGTCCGCAACAATTCACCATATCATTTTGGGACATTAAACTCTCATTTCCAACATAAAAGTCATCACAACAACCATTAAAACGCTAAGCGACATTAGTGTTCTTTGGCATATAGCATGACCCATATTCATCTATCACTACACATATACATATATTGATGATTCTTAGCCATCCTACACACTACAACAATTTAACTCGCTGCAAGGAATTTATTCAACACCCAATCAAAATACCCATTTACACGGCTAACTTCAAACCCACCATATCTCACAAATTTCACCCATATTAACATACTGCAACAAGCATATAACACTCACAACTCATAAAACAAGAGAAATTCTTACCTTTCTTCTTCAATCCCACAAATAGTTAGGGTTTGTGATCTTGCCAAACGGATGATTTGATCGCCCCAACAACACTTCCACACTACTTAGGGACCTCAAAATAGTGGGTTTACACCAAAGAAATAATTTTGGGATGGCTTGAATTGGATTTGTTTTTTTTTTGTTCTTGGCCGTGTGGTTGAAGTTGTTCTTCAACTTCTTGCTCTTTTTTTTTTTTGATGGAATGGTAGAAAAGATGACTACTTGGTCATCTTTTGTGCTTATATGAATATTGTCCAAGTGTCCATGGCCCACACATGGGGTGGACCAATTAAAATTGGCCACACAATGTGTGGGACCAATTCCCATTTACATGGCCACCAAGGAATTTTTTTTTTTTGCACAACATTTTAATTCCAATTTTATGAATTGTAGTCCCAATTTTCCCTAAGTGTTCAATGCCATCAATTTCATACATGACTTATATCTCAAATTAAAATCAAATGGTCAAAAGTCCCGACTTCAAATCCCGGAATAATCTTGGCCTTAAATTATCATAGTTAATCCGGGTTGTTCCAATGTATAAAAATACGGGACGTAACATCCTCCCCCCCTTAAGAACATTCGTCCTCGAATGTTGGATTAATGCTACGGATCTTACTCAAATTTGAGGGAGTTTCTTTTATAGCCATCATATACGAATGATTCACAAATCAATAT